>NC_091224.1:3175186-3282859 GCF_040958095.1 Procambarus clarkii
GATAAACTTGAACCCAGAGTGACCATTCTTCCTCCAGTATACATCGTCCTTAGGATAGGACGATGTATACTGTTCTCAGTTTCTCAGTTTCAGATGCGCTACAATACTCTCCATATTCTCCAATGAACATTTCTGTAAACACATTCTGCACTCATACTTTTTTATCATAAATTCTCAAATCTTGACAGTTTAAACTCAATCCTTGCATAATGTTTTTCTACCTCGCCTATAGCTCACCCATTCAGTAGAGTCTGCTATTTCATTATATTTCACTTCAATCACTCCCACCCCAATTTCCCTCCGGAAGCTTTATTTCTTGTTCAGTGCGATAACGACCGTACACTATCTCCTCTGCTTCAATTTCTCTGGCTCTTTGATATTGTACATATCAGTTTTCCTTATCAGTTCATTTATACTGCATTTCAATCGCTGTTAATCCCTTTATGTGAGCAATAAACATAGGAATTTCCTGGTAATCCACAACACACCGTCCAGGTCCAATATGCACCTTCAGAGTTACGACTGCCTGGGGTGTGACTGTCCTCATTCCTTTGTAACTATCAACATCAAGTCTGTGCTTAACTAAGAAATAATTTGTTCAATTTGTTTCTTTATTATGGACCCCACACTCGTCCCGTGGGCGGCAATGGAAAGGTTTGCAGAGGCACATAATGGGTTCCGGAAATGAACCCCATAGTTCGTTTAGTTAAGCAAGTGACTATCATTTGAAGCTAATTACACAATTGTTAATGTTATATATACATGTACATATATATACAATTATTTACACAAATACATGTACATTTCAATAATCTTTTGTATCAAAAGTGATTCAACAAGAGGCTCACAACAGTCACTATACAAGAAACTTTACATCTTGGGTGAGTCACACAGTTACTAGTCTTGCTCCACACCCACCCAACTGGATGCAGCTTTACAGTCATGCATGCATTACCTACAGTAAGCAAAATTTGGATACTTTGCTAGGATTCCCGGCAGTACTTCATTATGAATGAAGTACTTACACAATTCTTGGAATCCATTGGTGGTGTTATCTCTGAATTCCGCAATTTTGTTCACATTCCATTATATAATGATGCATAGTATACGAATAATTCTGCTGACAGAGTTTACATTTTGTCAAATCAAAATCAGCAGATGCTACAAACTGCCAGAGGTACTTGTAGCCGAGCCTAAGCCTAGCAGTGGTAACATCTAAAAGTCTGCTAACCTTATTGAATAACCCATAGACGTACAGGTCTTCCTGCATAATAGAATGATGATAGATGGAGCAACCGGTGTGAATTTCACTTTGCCTCAAGTCTACGAAATTTAGTTGATGTTACCGGAATATTACTGCTCTCAGGCTGCTCAAAGGCAGTCCAAGATGGTAATTAATTCCCTCTTTATTAGCAAAAGTCTGGCCAAACTTATCAGTTCTATCATGAATTCGAAGACCAATATGGGAAGGAATCCTCAGGAGAAACTCTGACGCCATCATATATTATTTCAGTATATCTGTCTCTAGCTACAAACACGTCATAGTTATGCCTTGGGGAGGTGAAGGCAGTCAAAGATGACAAGGAGTCACTTACAGTTAGCGTGTCCACTTTGGATTCATATACGCGCTCGAGTGCAAGGATTATGGCAACCAATTCTGTTTGAAGAATGGAGGCCCAGTTATTTATACGCGCTCCACACTCATAGGAGAATGAACCATCTCTCGCTGTCACAACCACTGCTCTTCCAGCTGCACCATGGGACTGGTGCAAGGAGCCATCAGTGTAAATAATTTGGGAAAGCGAGTGCTCTCTGACCAAAGCATCAATCTGGCTAAAGGCATTATGGTTGAGTGGTGACCCCCGCCCAGGTCGGACGTTCCTGAGGTCTCTCCGCTCCTAGCTAGTGTTTACATTGGGTGATTGCTGGTTTGCCCTGCTGGTGGTGGTTTGCCACTGACAGGGTGACGTTTGACTTAGCCATGGGGACTTCTCGCCCTCCAGTACAGAGGACATTGTCGGCTTGGTGGGCATCCAGCTGCTTCAGGGCAACCGTGCTGTGGTCAAGTTCCGCCTCCAGGCTACCTTTCAGGCGTTTCTCGAGCGATGTGACGGGCGTGTTTACCCTCTCCCTGATACTGCTGGTTCTGTTAAGGTAGTGAATTTTAGCGTCACCTTGACGTTTGTTGCGGTGCATGGTGCCCCCTTCGATTTTCAGGACGACTTCTTTACGTGTGTTAGACGTGTTAGGTGTTCGTTGGAACAAGGTCGTTGCCGGGCACTGTGTTGGTATGCTTGACGGCTCCCGCACCCTGACAATGTCGCTGAAGTGTAGTGTACCGTCGTCGATGTCCGTGTTGGGTTACACACTTCGCTGCCAGTATCGGGGTCAACCGCGCACCTTTTATCGGTGTGGTCACGAGGGTCATCTGGCTGCAGCGTGCGACGTGGGAGCGACTGGTAGGGTGCATGTTTTTCGTGCGGAGGATTTTCCACCCCTGTTGCGTTCGGATGGTTCTGAGGACGGAGTGAATGCTGTGCCTGAGGCGCCTGATTGCCTGTCTGCTGCTCCGCCTGTTGAGGCGAGTTCTATAGCCTGTCCAATACGTCTGGTGACTTCTGTGGCCCCTGGGGTTGTTGAGCCGGTGTGTGTGTGGGTGTCGGTCCGTCGCCTGCGCTGCGTGTAGTGCGGGATGTCCCAGTGGAGGTTCATGTCCCACCCCCGCCTGTGGATGTGGTACCGGCTCCCGGGGACGCGGGTTCTGCTGTTTTGGAGGAAGGGCTTCGGCAGGGGGAGGTGCCTGCCGTGCCTGTGAGTGTTGGCAACTGTAGTTCTGCTCTTTCCATCTCTTTGCAGAAGCGTGCGCGTCGGTGTTCTGAGGCTGTTTCCCTGGATGATGTGCAAAGTGCGGGCGATGTGGCCTCTGTGGACTCTTCAGACGGTGCGGGTGTGGCCAGTGTGGATGTGAAGATGGTGGCCGTGCCTGCGGAGGGGCCTGCTGGGTGTGGTGTGGTACGGCCTGTCTCGAAGCGTTCGCGGCGGGCTCGGAGTGTGTCTCCCCTTCGTGGTGTACCTTGGGAGGAGGTGGAAGAGTATGGTGCTCAGCTGGCGTCCCCCACCGTTGATGTTGGTGCTGTGCGGGGCTCCGAAGTTGCTGCCTGTGCCCCCCCTCCTGCGCCTCCTGCTGTTGGATCCCCGCAGTGGGGGGTTGCCCCTGATGATCGGGACCTCGTCGTGGTATTGCAGAAAATGTGCGCCGGGGGGCCTCGGTTCCTGTGCCCTGTGATGAGGTCGATGCTATGCCTGCGTCCTCTGCGGTTCCCCCTCCATCGTTGCCCTGGTCTGGGGGAAGCCTAGTTCCGACTGCTGGGGTCGTGCCCTGTGAGGGTTCGGTGTTGGGCCCTTATCGGGATGCCCGGGTGCTTCCGATCCCGTGGTGCTCATCCACTGTCTGGGTGTCGCGAGAGGAGTTTGTTTCTAGGGTGCCGGATGAGATGTCTCAGCCGAGGGCACCGCGTGGTGGCCGGGTGTCCCCTGACATGTGGGTGATTTGGGATGCGTACTGCTTGCGCTTTCCGTTACACAAGTTTCCGGAGAAATAATAGTTGACGTCTTGCGCACACCACTCCACCGTGCGTGGATCAGCTGCCGCCGTGAACTCGTCACCCCGCCCTACAGTGCGGCGAGTCTCCCTCTAACGTCCGCCTCTGTTTTCGTCGCCACTCCTCTCTCTATGGCCCGACACATCTAACACTTTTGACTTTCTTCTTCTCCTCAATGTCAACGCGTCTCCCTACATCTGTCCTGGTGCTGTCATCGGGAGGGTAAACCCTTCATGCAAACTGCACCTATTCTCAAGAAGGCATTGTACTATGCTTCTTGTCGAAGGCGTGTCCTTTAATTAGCTTCTTGGATGGGAAATGGGGGACAGTAATTTGCAAAGTTGTAATATCCCATGGGGCTGGAAAGTGTCGTTGATGTCTCTCTTGGAAAAAGTGATGAATATTACACATTCTGAGTATAGTGGCAGTTTTGGTAATCGATTTGGAGGGATGCTGACCTTCAAGGAAGAAGGCTTGGAGGGCTTCAGTGCAGGGGTTAGGGTGGGTTAGCCTAAGCATCTTGATACCAATTAAAACATTAATTTCAGTGATACGATCACTTACACATGAAATATTCAGTTCTTCCCCATGTTTAGTAATTTAGTTGTACGGGGGCATCCGAGGATAATCCTCATGGCTTCTTTTGCATCTTTTTCAGCCATCCAAGCATTCTCTCGTGCACTAGAGCAAACCTGGGCGCAGCATAATCGATCAGAGACCTAATATATGAGAGATACATCATTTTGCCTATTCTTACATTTGCGCCATAGCTTGGATGGTAGCCTGCCATAGCCATGAGAGCACGGAGCCTCTCTCTATACTGGCGACCCAGTCTGGCTGCAACATTGCGATACAGTGGAACCTCAAGACCAAGGTATTTGTATTTGTTTACATAGTCGAGCAGAGAGCCGTAATGAAGCTGCATTTTGCGAACAGCCCCTCACTGTCTGATTGGACGTCGGTTCAGGGTCTTTGTTTTCTCTACTGAGATGACTAATCCTAGTTCCTGACATGTGGGCAATACAGAGTTCAGAACATTTTGGGTGTTGGTATACCCATTGGTGAGGCTCAGTATATCATCCGTATAGCTAATGTTGTGTTCCCTGGGTCTCCTAGTTACTGAGTTTAGGAGTGCATTCATTAACACATTGAACAGAGTAAGATTGAGAACATCTCCCTGTGGAGTGCCAAAGTAACAATCTTTTGTTACACTCCAATGCCCTTGGAACAGTACAGATGACTTCCTGTTGGATAGATAGCTACTACTGTGTAAGTTTATGGGTGATCCTGGACAGCATGGGTTCGAATCCTGGCCGGGTCAAATAGAGTTCTGTTACGAACCCGGATCCAGCGTCCGAGCACGGAGCAGTAACAACCACGCCATCTGTGGGTCAGCTCCCGAAACCCCCGCGAAACGGACGACGACACCTGGTGAGGACAAGGTGTACCAGCCACAAGGGCCAGTTTCCAGTCCTGTGCAGCTCACAACACAGCCGCTCCTGACCTCTGGTGAGGTGGTGCTCCGACGACAGCGCCATCTATGGACTGGATACGTCAGGTGTTTGTGCCCGAGCCCGTAAGTGAGGTGTTTTAGTGTCCCAGTTATTGATGACGTGTCTGCTTACAGAGTCGACCTGGGACTGCTGTGATGGAAGTGGAGTCAGTCTACCCGAGGCAGCCAGTCTCCATACCTTGAACCTTGCTGCAGCTGTTGTGACGTCGTCCCCCCGGAAGAACACTGTGGTGTGTTAGCCTGCCAGTGGAGTGGCAGTAAAAGGATTTACCCGGGACCGACGGTTGGAGACGATCATCCACTGGGGTACTGAAGACAGGAGAGTGATTTGAGGTGTCACACGAGGCTCCTGTCTAGGGCGTTCCCCTTTTATCGTTCGTGGAGTGGCCGTACCAGCCTTGTTGGCTCAGAACCTGCCAGCAGACCAGCTGGACGTGTGGTTGACGGCCTCCACGGCGGTGCCCCCAGTGGACCTGTGTTTTGGCTGACCTGTGGCCAGGGTAGGCTCAACTTCTTTGGAGAATTCGTTGTGAGGCCACGAAGAAAGCACCAAGGACTCTGCACCAAGAGTTATGGCACCAGCGTCTTCAGCAGAAGACATCAATTGTGGATTAATCCCCTTGTAAAGTGTTAATACCCCTCCCCCTTGTGCACTCTTTTATTTTATATATATTTAATCGGTGATGGTGTTAATTATAATATTAAGTTCTTAGCTTTCTTTCCCTTCTCCCTTTAAGTTACTTGCGTCACGGATCTCATCCCTTGATAGCCACTACTGGCTTGGGAACGGATATATATATCTGACTAACAACATCAGAGTGAGAACCCCGTTGCGTCCCGAGAGGGCCGTAACATAATTGGCATCCCCAGCGGGATCCGTCCCCTTGTTAAGTATGTTTGACAGGGGTTGTGAAGTGGCGTAATCCCTGTATATAATTCCCCCTGTGTGACGATTGTGACGTTATACGTCCTGTGCGGTGCTCAAGAGTGACTAAGTGCAATATTGTGCAGTGCGGTGCTCGCTGTGATTAAGCGATTAAGTGCAATATTGAGTAGTGCTGTGCTCAGTGATTCAGTGCAATATTGTAGAGCGAAGGGTTCGCTGTGATTAAGTGCGATATTGCGTAGTACGGTGCCCGAAGTGATTACGTGCAATATTGGCAAGTGCAGTGTTTGGTGCAATATTGACGTAGAACAGTGCTCGGTGCGTGAAGTGCTAACGTGAAAGCGGTGTGATAAGTGCTAGTTGAGTATTCCATCTGTGACAATGGCAGAAAAAGCTACCATCGATGATCTGGACGATGTTCAGGCTTTTCTGAACAGAGTGGACTGTCTTGCCAGATTAAAATATCTGGCAAACCAGAGCTTGTACTAGTGAGCGCCTACCTGGAGATCAAGATCCGTGCCAGTGATTCCCGTGTGGAGATCCTGTCCAAGGTTCACCGGCACCTGAAGGCAGAAGAGAAACAGGAAGGCGAGACGCCTAGTACAAGGGAAGGTGAGGAAATAGCTTCCACGGAAAAGGAAGATAAGGGCAGTGACATTGACAGTGATGCAGGTGAGCTTAATATCAGCTTCCTAACAGTCAAAATGCGTGCCCTAGAGATCAATCGCGAGATAGAGTGGAAGAAGTTAGAATTAGAACGAGAATTAAAAGATAAAGAAGTGGAGATGAAAAATAAAGAAATGGAGATGAAAGAAAAAGAATTGGCGATGAGGCGTTTAGAATTAGAAAGAGAAGAGAAACGAGAGAGAGAAGAGAGAGAAAGAGAAGAAAGAAGAGAAGAGCGAGAAAGAGAAGAAAAACGAGAAAGAGAAGAGCGAGAAAGAGAAGAGAAACGAGAGAGAGAAAAACGAGAAAGAGAGAGAGAAGAGCGAGAAAGGGAAGAAAAAGAAAGACAGAGACAACATGAACTAGAAGTATTACGATTAGGCGGTGGTCGGAGGCCAACAACGGACACCAGCGGTTTCGATCCGGTAAGGAACATCAAAATGGTCCCCAAATTCAATGAGAGGGAAGTTTCAAAGTTCTTTGCAGCCTTCGAGAAAGTCGCTGCCTCTTTGGAGTGGCCAAGGGAGAATTGGGCCATCATGATACAGTCAGTCTTGACTGGGAAGGCCCAAATCGCCTACTCTACGTTATCCCTTGACGACTCCGGCGATTACAACAAGGTGAAGAAGGTTGTGCTCATGGCGTACCAATTGGTACCTGAGGCATATAGACAGAAGTTTAGAAACCTGAAGAAGACCTCAGAGCACACGTTCACCGAATTCGCCACCATCAAGGAGCGACTTTTTCAAGAATGGTGTGCCTCTCGGAAGGTGGAGACCAAGGAAGACCTCGAGCAGCTGATTCTGCTCGAGGACTTCAAGGATTGTTTGTCTGTAGACCTGAAGACGTACTTAGAGGAACAGCAGGTAGAGACCTTGAGTGCAGCAGCCACCATGGCTGAAGAGTACATCCTGACTCATAGGCCGTCTGCTAAGTACGTCCCAAGGAATTACCAGCGCCGGTTTGACAGACCTCATGAAGAAGAGGAAAGACCCGTCCCACAAAGTGCTAAGAAGACGCCCCCAAGTAGCCCCCGAAGAACAAGTCCTAGCAGTCCGAAACACCGGAGCCCGAGGAGGAATATGGTGTGCTGGACTTGTGGGCAGAAAGGGCATATAGCTGCTAGGTGCCGAGGCAGAAGAGGTGGCAGCGCACGAAGGGAGGTGATGTTGATGAGCTGTGTTACACCACCAGCAGGAAACCAGTCTACGACGACGCAGGAAGGACCAAGTTTGTTTGCCCCTCACACTTCAAGCGGGTATGTAACGAGTGATCATACTGGTAGATCAGTTGTAGTGCTCAGAGATAGTGGAGCAGCCCATTCCCTGATCGTGAAGAGCTCGTTACCCGAGGGAGTAAGAGTGGACGGGAGACAACAGGTTGTCCTGGTTGGGTTTCCGAGAACGCAGTATATCGCCCCCTTAGTGCCAGTACATCTCGACTCGCCTTATTTCAGCGGCACATGTGCGTTGGCAGTAGTCGATACCCTCCCTGTGGCTGGGATTGACGTGGTACTAGCCAACGACTTGGTGACCGATTGGAGCATCAATCTTCCCAAGGTTGTGGACGAGTCTACCAGAACAACAAGGTCTGAGGTAACGACGGGCCGTGGTAATGTCCAAGTAAAGACAGACCCGGGTTTGAACATGTCTAATTTGTCCTCTCACCCGCAGATCGACAGTATTCTAGCAGTGTCTCCTGATTCTCTCGACAAGGAACATGAGGTTACGATGGCAGAAGTACCTGAGCTAGAAGAGAGGCCTTGTGTGCAGGCACCCACGGATACCAACGAGTCTGGAGCGAAGGCGAACATGTGCTTGCGGTATGGCAAGTTACAGCGTGTATTGAACCAGCCAGAGATTCCCCAGGCGTCAGAGGTATGTGAGGTGTGTTCAAAAGGTCTAGTGCCCTCTTTGGTCCAAACCAGGCTAATGGATGTAGCCGGCTATGGACATTACAGGCTCAGGAAGCTTATCCCTCAGGTAACCAAATGTTTCTTAGCGATATTTTGTTTGATTCTCTTGTGTGGTCTCGGTAAGGATCAGTGGACGACCCGAAGGATGATGGCTCCCTTGAACATCGTGAAGAGATCCCAGGGATTAGAGACATGCACTGTGAGTGTTGCAGTCAAAGAAGGGACCTGGAAGGCGATGGTAGATACAGGAGGTACGCAATACGGTAATATGAGTGACTGTTTCCAACAGGTTGACACCCCCCGCGTGATAGCTGAGCCTCAATGCAGCGTTATGCGGAACGTTGGTCGACCTGACGGTGGCAGAGCGAATGCCATCTTCGGTGTGCAAGCAGCCCTGTTGGGACTAGGTGTGGACCTAGTAGGGTATGCTGTAAGTATTGACTTACCCACTGTCGCTATCACTCTGAATTATCAGACCCCTGTATTCCAGGTGCCCGACTCCCTGAAGGACCACCGGGCCGGTACTAGAAATACCGTCTGGGATCAGCCATCATCGGTGCCACGACGCAGGGAAGTGTCGAGACGCCCCAGATCGTGTCTACACCGATCCTTCCTTGAGACATGTGAGATGACGCCTCTGCTTGACATCGCAGTGGAGACGTGGAAGGTTACGCCAGGCAGGACATCGCCTTCAATCTTCAAGTTCCCGTTGTGCCGGAATTGCCCAGAAGGACAGTTCTGTGGACGAGACAGCCTCGCCATTCCAGATTATAATGCATGTGAGTCCATTTGGAGTTGTGTCGCCGTACTAATTTGGTTTGTGTTTCTTTTTATAGAACCCCAAACCAAATTCTTTTTGGTGGGGAGGTGTTACGAACCCGGATCCAGCGTCCGAGCACGGAGCAGTAACAACCACGCCATCTGTGGGTCAGCTCCCGAAACCCCCGCCAAACGGACGACGACACCTGGTGAGGTCAAGGTGTACCAGCCACAAGGGCCAGTTTCCAGTCCTGTGCAGCTCACAACACAGCCGCTCCTGACCTCTGGTGAGGTGGTGCTCCGACGACAGCGCCATCTATGGACTGGATACGTCAGGTGTTTGTGCCCGAGCCCGTAAGTGAGGTGTTTTAGTGTCCCAGTTATTGATGACGTGTCTGCTTACAGAGCCGACCTGGGACTGCTGTGATGGAAGTGGAGTCAGTCTACACGAGGCAGCCAGTCTCCATACCTTGAACCTTGCTGCAGCTGTTGTGACGTCGTCCCCCCGGAAGAACACTGTGGTGTGTTAGCCTGCCAGTGGAGTGGCAGTAAAAGGATTTACCCGGGACCGACGGTTGGAGACGATCATCCACTGGGGTACTGAAGACAGGAGAGTGATTTGAGGTGTCACACGAGGCTCCTGTCTAGGGCGTTCCCCTTTTATCGTTCGTGGAGTGGCCGTACCAGCCTTGTTGGCTCAGAACCTGCCAGCAGACCAGCTAGACGTGTGGTTGACGGCCTCCACTGCGGTGCCCCCAGTGGACCTGTGTTTTGGCTGACCTGTGGCCAGGGTAGGCTCAACTTCTTTGGAGAATTCGTTGTGAGGCCACGAAGAAAGCACCAAGGACTCGGCACCAAGAGTTATGGCACCAGCGTCTTCAGCAGAAGACATCAATTGTGGATTAATCCCCTTGTAAAGTGTTAATACCCCTCCCCCTTGTGCACTCTTTTATTTTATATATATTTAATCGGTGATGGTGTTAATTATAATATTAAGTTCTTAGCTTTCTTTCCCTTCTCCCTTTAAGTTACTTGCGTCACGGATCTCATCCCTTGATAGCCACTACTGGCTTGGGAACGGATATATATATCTGACTAACAACATCAGAGTGAGAACCCCGTTGCGTCCCGAGAGGGCCGTAACAAGTTCTTAGTGATCTATGGCTTGTGAGTTCATGCAGCTTTCTTATACACATAGTTCATGTAGCTTTCTTATACACACATATTATTTTATATATGCAGAACTGCATATATATATATGCAGTACACGAGAGAGCTCAACAGGGCTCTCCCGGGTACTGCATATCGTCTTCTTCGAGGCATATGGGTCCCTACAAACAACCGGAGGTGGTACCTCCAATATAATACCCCCCAATGTAAATGTTCGTTTGTTCATAACCGCTAATCTCCGAAAGTTCTTCACTGTTTGCTTTGAAATTTTGACACAACGTTTCATTCAAATACACGCATGTTTTTATATACCTACTATACCGATGCCACACCTGTGACAGGTAAAATCATCCTTTTATGAAAAACGCCATTTGTTGCACGTAATATCAACAAACACTATTCTAAATATGTTACGATTCCATGTCAATGTTTCCGATTGCATTAATAAATTGAATTTTCATAGATTTCGATTTATTTTCATTTTGATTTAATTATTTTGTGTGATGTGTTGGAATTGAGCAGATTTGTTTACCATACTGTTTATTTCATGAGTATAGTTTATTATTATTATTTTTTTTTTTACTGTTTTTCATTTTGTTTTTTAACTTTTTATTTTTCAGTGATGGGAACATTAGATCATTTGATGTTTTTATTTTTCTGATGGGAGCATCAGATCATTTGGTAACGCATGGAAGAGGGAGTGGGGAATGGTGGGGAGGACAGGGGAGTGGGAGATTGTGGGGAGGAGGGGGGACAGGAGAATGGAGAATGGTGGGCAGGACAAGAGGACAAGGGAGTGGGGGATGGTAGGGAGGTCGAGGGGACTGGGGAGGGGGGGAATGCTGGAGAGGACTGGGAGACATGGGAAGGTTGCTGTGGCTCGGCAATGCACATGCATTGCTGAGCCACGGCAACGTGTGGCCGGGTACAGCTAGTCTATATAAATAAAAATGCAAATGTTCGTTTGTGTATAACAGCTAATCTCCGAAAGTTCTTCACCGATTACTTGGAAATTTTCACACAATATTCCATTTGCCCAACCACAACAATCCGAGCAGGTTTTTATATATATACTATATAGATGTCACATCTGTGACGGTAAAGAAACATGCTTTTTCTGAAAAACTGTGTTTTTCATGTGAGGGGAAATTTTTGAAACCTCTTTACCGATTGCTTTGAAATTTTGACACAACGTTGCATTGGAATAGGAGCATCTTTTTATATATATCTACTATATACATGCCTTACCTGTGACAGGAAAAAACATGCATTTTTAGAAAAACAGCACCATCTGTTGGACACCCGGCTGGTGCCACTACACCCGGCTGGTGCCACTACACCCGGCTGGTGCCACTACACCCGGCTGGTGCCACTACACCCGGCTGGTGCCACTACACCCGGCTGGTGCCACTACACCCGGCTGGTGCCACTACACCCGGCTGGTGCCACTACACTCGGCTGGCAGACTGTAGTCCTCAGCTACTCACGAAGGAACTGAGTGCGTGAGTGTGAGGGACTTCTCTCAGAAGCTGCCTTCATATGCAGAGGATCTCAAATACTACAGTGAGAACCACCTCCGGTACAGTGAGGACCACCTCCGGTACAGTGAGGACCACCACCGGTACAGTGATGACCACCACCGGTACAGTGAGGACCACCACCGGTACAGTGAGGTCCACCACCGGTACAGTGAGGTCCACCTCCGGTACAGTGAGGACCACCACTGGTACAGTGAGGTCCACCACCGGTACAGTGAGGACCACCACCGGTACAGTGAGGACCACCACCGGTACAGTGAGGACCACCACCGGTACAGTGAGGTCCACCACCGGTACAGTGAGGTCCACCACCGGTACAGTGAGGACCACCACCGGTACAGTGAGGACCACCTCCGGTACAGTGAGGACCACCTCCGGTACAGTGAGGACCACCTCCGGTACAGTGAGGACCACCACCGGTACAGTGAGGACCACCTACGGTACAGTGAGGACCACCTACGGTACAGTGAGGACCACCTCCGGTACAGTGAGGACCACCACCGGTACAGTGAGGTCCACCACCGGTACAGTGAGGACCACCTCCAGTACAGTGAGGACCACCTACGGTACAGTGAGGACCACCTACGGTACAGTGAGGACCACCTACGGTACAGTGAGGACCACCTACGGTGCAGTGAGGACCACCTACGGTGCAGTGAGGACCACCTACGGTGCAGTGATGACCACCTACGGTACAGTGATGACCACCTACGGTACAGTGATGACCACCTACGGTACAGTGATGACCACCTACGGTACAGTGATGACCACCTACGGTACAGTGATGACCACCTACGGTACAGTGATGACCACCTACGGTACAGTGATGACCACCTACGGTACAGTGATGAGTCACAGTTCCATTAACTGGTGGAAAAAGCAAGTCATCAAACCATAAATAGAAAATTATCATCAACAGAACGTAAAGAGACACAGAGAAACTGAACTTTACCTCCAGGAAAAATAAGCAAATAATAGATTATTCTGCATATTGTGTTGCAATAGTTATGTTCACGGTCTCACTTTTTGTGTTCTTTGTTTATGTGATTCTCTACATAGCGGCCTGACCAAACTGTTTTGAATTACCAGAAACATATTAACCACAGAACTCACTGAGGCGGGTGCCGTGTAACCCCAGATATCGTCAATATCACCGTGCTCTGTTTGGAATAATCCGTCAGAATTTTGACGCTGTGATCAGTAACGTTGAAAATGCGTTGCAATATGTATGAGGAGTTGAGGCAGTTGTCAAGTATTAAGTGTGAGGACAGGTTGATCTGCATATCATTGTGAAGGAGATAAACCTGTCAGGGGGATGATTATGGTTGACGTTCCCTGGCATGACTATACTCTGCAACCCTGGCATGACTATACTCTGCAACCCTGGCATGACTATACTCTGCAGCCTTGGCATGACTATACTCTGCAGCCTTGGCATGACTATACTCTGCAACCCTGGCATGACTATACTCTGCAACCTTGCAATATATTTCATATTAAAAGCTATGCATTTATGTTATTCTTTAAACCTCTGTTGACCTCTGTATTTGTAGGTATTGAACCATTGACATCATCCAGCAGAACTGACAACTTGACAGGTGAGGCCTGTCGGTGATTGACAGCCTCTCTCTCACTTATTTACCACATACTCCACTTGTTTCTCACACATGTACGGTACGAGTATTTTCTTACATTTCTTCAACTCATTTGAATTTCTGGCTTCCACCCAACCACTTGGGCTGGACGGTAGAGCGACGGTCTCGCTTCATGCAGGTCGGCGTTCAATCCCCGACCGTCCAAGTAGTTGGGCACCATTCCTCACCCCTGTCCCATCCCAAATCCTTATCCTGATCCCTTCTAAGTGCTATATAGTCTTAATATCTTGGCACTTTCCCCCTAATAGTTCCCTTCCCCCCCTTGAGTCCTCTTGTCTGACTTTCTCTCAAATTTAAAGAGGTTGTCCTTATCCCAATCACCTGGGCTCTCGAGACTCGAATTGTGGAACATCATAACCATCCTAGGTATAATACACGCTATCTGAGGCCTAATATAGTAGAAAACTACATCTGAAAGGTTAGGTTAAGGATAATATTTTCAACAAATATGTCCAACACAATAAACTACATCTGATAGGTTAAGTTAAAAGTCAAAGAATAAGAACAAATTATATAAAACCCAATAAATTCACCAAGATAAAAAAGAGGTTAGGTTAAAGGGTGAAAAATAGGAACAATTATATCACACATAATAAATATAACTTGATGAACTTTGAGTAAAAAAGGTACAAATTTCTTGAACTGACATCTCTAAGAAATATAGCTTTAAATGATAAAACACACTATTTTAGCAATTAACCCTTGAAATGAACAACTGCCAATATATATAACAAAAACCTTTGAAATGCTTAAACCACCCCATCTCTACCAAATAACACTTAAAATGCATAAATGACCATTTGAAAAATTAACCCCTTGAAACGTATAAACGATTTCCCTGAAATGAATAAACATCCCATCTTTAATAAATAAACTTTGAAATGCATAAATGACCATTTGAGGAATAAACTCCTTGAAACGAACAGATGCCTATATTTAACAATTCCCCTGATATGCATAAACACCCCATCTTTAACAAATAACACTTGAAACGCTTAAATCTCCAATTCAAGAACCGAGTTAATTGGTGGGAAAATATAAAACTTAACATAGGTTATTGAATAAATGGACTCTATGCTTGGGACTTTAACATAAGAGAGATGAATGAGAAGACTTAGTTTGATAAATGCATTAAGAGAGTATGTAAAGACTAGATGTCATAAATGGTCTTCCTATAAATTAATTGAAAAATATGAGAGTCTATAAGCTAAGTAAAGGTTAGGTGGGGAAGGTTAGGTAGGTGAGGGTAGATTAGTTATGTTACATTACGTAAGTTAAGTTAGTAAGTTATGTTACGAAAAGTTACATTAGGATTGGTTACTACAGGTAAATTAAGATTATAAAGTTTCATTAGTATTTAAGGTTAAGTTAGTTAGGTAAGTCAGGTTGGGTAAGTTAGCTCAGATAAGGAGGAATAGGTATGTTAGGTTATGTACGTTAAGTCATGTCAGTTTGGGTAGGTTATGTTAGGTAAGTGACATTAGGTGGAGGAGTTTAGGTAGGTGAGGGTAGATACGTTATACAAGTTAAGTTAGTAAGTTATGTACTGTAGGTTATGTTAGGCTATGTAAGTTACGTTAGGTTAGGTTATGTATTTTAAGTTTAGTTACGTTAGTTTATATAAGTTAGGTTAGGTATGTTAAGTTAGTAAGGTTAGGATAGGTTAAGATAGGTTACTTAAGTTAAGTTAGGTAAATTACGTTAAGTTAGTATGGTTAGGCTAGGTATTGTAAGTTATGTTATACTCAATCAGGTAGGAGGGGTTAGGTAAGTTTAATTAGATAAATTACATTAGGATAGGTTAGCTCAGGCAAGTTAGGTTAGGTATGTATGGGTAAGTTGGTTTGGGTTAAGTTAGGTAAGGTTATGCAGGGATATTCAGAGAACAGTTTTAAGGTAAAGTGGCTAAGAAAATCTATTTTAAAAGAATAACTATTAACAGAAGTGTAAGTTTGATATGAAAAGTTGAACTAGTTACATAAAATGAGTGGTGTTTTGTGACATTTTAAATGCTATTGACGAGTTTAACTGTAAATGTCTGTTACGAACCCGGATCCAGTGTCCGAGCACGGAGCCGTGACGACCGCGCCATCTGTGGGTCAGCTCCCAAAACCCCCTCCAGAAGGACGACGACACCTGGTGAGGACGCCGTGTACCAGCTACGAGGGCTAGTTTCCAGTCCCATTCAGCACTCTACACCGCCGCCACTGACCTCTGGTGAGGTGGTGCTCAGACTACAACGCCATCTATGGAGTGGATACGTCGAGCGTTTGTGTCTGAGCCTGTAAGTGAGGTGTTTTAGTGTCCCTGTTATTGATGACGTGTCTGCTTACAGAGTCGACCTGGGACGGCTGTGGTGGGAGTTGAGTCAGTCTACCCGAGGCAGCCGTCTCCATACCTTGTACTTTGCTGCAGCAGTTGTGAAGTCGTCCCCCCGGAAGAACACTGTGGTGTGTTAGCCTGCCAGTGGAGTGGCAGTAAAAGGATTACCCGGGACCGACTGTTGGAGACGATCATCCACTGGGGTACTGAGGACAGGAGAGTGATTTGTGGTGTCACACGAGGCTCCTGTCTAGGGCGTTCCCCTTATATCGTTCGTGGAGTGGCGTGACCAGCTTGGCTGATTCAGAACCTGCCAGCAGACCAGCTGGACATGTGGTTGACGGCCTCCACGGTGGTGCCCCCAGTGGACCTGTGTTTTGGCTGACCTGTGGCCAGGGTAGGCTCAACTTCTTAACTTTCTTTCCCTTCCCCCTTTAAGTTACTTGCATCACGGATCACATCCCTTGATAGCCACTACTGGCTTGGGAACGGATATATATCTTCCTCTAACAACATCAGAGTAAGAACCCCGTTGCGTCCCGAGAGGGCCGTAACATAATTGGCATCCCCAGCGGGATCCGTCCCCTTGTTAAGTATGTTTGACAGGGGTGGTGAAGTGGCGTAATCCCTGTAAATAATTCCCCCTGTGTGTGACGATTGTGACGTTATACGTCCTGTGCGGTGCTCAAGAGTGACTAAGTGCGATATTGTGCAGTGCGGTGCTCTCTGTGATCAAGCGATCAAGTGCAATATTGAGTAGTGTGGTGCTCAGTGATTCAGTGCAATATTGTAGAGCGAAGGGTTCGCTGTGATTAAGTGCGATATTGCGTAGTGCGGTGCCCGAAGTGATTACGTGCAATAGTGGCAAGTGCAGTGTTTGGTGCGATAAAGTGCCATATTGACGTAGAATAGTGCTCGGTGCGTTAAGTGCTAACGTGTAAGCGGTGTGTTAAGTGCTAGTTAAGTGTTCCATCTGTGAAAATGGCAGAAAAAGCTACCATCGATGATCTGGACGATGTTCAGGCTTTTCTGAACAGAGAGGACTGTCTTGCCAGATTAAAGTATCTGAGCAAACCGGAACTTGTACTAGTGAGCGCCTACCTGGAGATCAAGATCCGTGCCAGTGATTCCCGTGTGGAGATCTTGTCCAAGGTTCACCGGCACTTGAAGGCAGAAGAGAAACAGGGAGGCGAGGCTCCTAGTACAAAGGAAGGTGAGGAAATAGCTTCCACGGAAAAGGAAGATAAGGGCAGTGACATTGACAGTGATGCAGGTGAGCTTAATATCAGCTTTCCTAACAGTCAAAATGCGTGCCCTAGAGATAAATCGCGAGATAGAGTGGAAGAAGTTAGAATTAGAACGAGAATTAAAAGATAAAGAAGTGGAGATGAAAAATAAAGAAATGGAGATGAAAGAAAAGGAATTGGCGATGAGGCGTCTAGAATTAGAAGAGAAACGAGAGAGAGAAGCACGAGAAAGAGAAGAGAGACGAGAGAGAGAAGAACGAGAAAGAGAGAGAGAAGAACGAGAAAGAGAAAGGGAAGAGCGAGAAAGAGAAGAGAAAAGAGAAAGGGAAGAGCGAGAAAGAGAAGAGAAAAGAGAAAGAGAAGAGCGAGAAAGAGAAGAGCGAGAAAGAGAAGAGAAAAGAGAAAGAGAAGAGCGAGAGAGAGAAGAGAAACGAGAAAGAGAACAGCGAGAGAGAGAAGAGAAACGAGAAAGAGAACAGCGAGAGAGAGAAGAAAACGAAAGACAAAGACAACATGAACTAGAAGTATTACGATTAGGCGGTGGTCGGAGGCCAACAACGGACACCAGCGGTTTCGATCCGGTAAGAAACATCAAAATGGTCCCCAAATTCAATGAGAGGGAAGTCTCGAAGTTCTTTGCAGCCTTCGAGAAAGTCGCTGCCTCTTTGGAGTGGCCAAGGGAGAATTGGGCCATCATGATAGTCAGTCTTGACTGGGAAGGCCCAAATCGCCTACTCTACGTTATCCCTTGACGACTCCGGCGATTACGACAAGGTGAAGAAGGTTGTGCTCATGGCGTACCAATTGGTACCTGAGGCATATAGACAGAAGTTTAGAAATCTGAAGAAGACCTCAGAGCACACTTTTACCGAATTCGCCACCATCAAGGAGCGACTTTTTCAAGAATGGTGTGCCTCTCGGAAGGTGGAGACCAAGGAAGACCTCGAGCAGCTGATTCTGCTCGAGGACTTCAAGGATTGTTTGTCTAGAGACCTGAAGATGTACCTAGAGGAACAGCAGGTAGAGACCTTGAGTGCGGCAGCCACCATGGCTGAAGAGTATATCCTGACTCATAGGCCATCTGCTAAGTACGTCCCGAAGACCTATTCAAGATATCCAGCCAGACATAAACCGGAGGATAAAACCGCCCCTCGAAGTGCCGCCAAGACAACCTCAGATAGTCCCCGGAGGATTAGTCCGAAAAGGGATGTATTGTGTTGGACCTGCGGTAAGAGAGGACATATTGCTGCAAGATGTCGTGGCAGTACAGGTAATAATCCCCGTAGGGAAGTCATGCTGATGAACAGTATAGTACCACCGACATCCACCCTGGAGATGAGGAAAGGATTGTTCGCCCCATATACCTCTCAAGGGCATGTAGCCAGTGGCTCTTCAAGTAAGCCTGTGGTAATACTTAGAGACAGTGGAGCGGCCCAGTCTCTAATTCTGGAAACATCATTACCCGAAGGTATATCGGCGGATGAGATGCAGAAGGTAATCCTGGGTGGATTCCCTTCCACCTTGTACGTTGCCCCATTGGTACAAGTACATCTAAACTCTCAGCACTTCAAAGGTGAGTGTCGGTTGGCCGTGGTGGATAGTCTTCCCATAGAGGGGATTGACGTAATATTAGCCAATGACTTAGCCCTAGGATTGTTACCCAACTGTCCCCTGGTAGTGGATAATCCAGGACGTGAAGAGACCACTCCCATCGCAGCAGTGCAAACCAGGTCCCAGGCGCACCTCCCTGCACCACTAGATCTAAACACTTTGTTTGACTCTCCTCCTATCCCACAGGTTACGAGTAGCCATACACCAGTCCCACCCGTCCAGATGCCGGTTCCTGAACACTGAACTCGAGCCCATCTGATAGAGGAACAGAAGAAGGACCCTCAGGTACGGAAGTTGGCCGACACCGTAGACTCTCCTACGAAAGGAGGGGATCTGTATGTGTGGTCAAATGATGTACTGCGTCGCCGGCATCCTCCGAAATACCCCCAGTCAAGTGCGGTAGGTGATCAGATAGTCGTCCCAGCCGTGTTCAGATCTAAGCTGTTAGAAACAGCCCATGCTAATAGATTTGCTGGACATGGTGGGATCTCTAAGACTTTCCAACGCCTAGCCAAGGGTTTCTACTGGCCGCACATGAAGGAGGACGTACGTCGTTTCTGCAAGACCTGCCACGCCTGTCAGGTGGCCGGGAAAGCAAACCAGCCTGTCCCCAAAGCCCCTTTATACCCCATTCCATCAATAGGTGAGCCCTTCGAACACCTCATCTTGGATATAGTAGGCCCTCTTCCACCTGCTACTTCAGGGGTACAGTATTTGCTAACAATACTAGATCGGGTTAGTAGGTACCCAGAAGCGATCCCCCTTAAGACCATCACAGCTAGGGTTTTGGTGAAACAACTGCTCTGGTTCATCTCACGATACGGTCTTCCCAAGACCATTCAGACGGACCAGGGATCTAACTTCATGTCCCATTTGTTTCGCCAACAGATCGCCGAGCTGGGAATCCAACAGATAACCTCTAGTGCCTACCATCCCGAGTCTCAGGGAGCTTTGGAACGTTTTCACCAGACGTTGAAGGGCATGCTTCGGAAGTTTTGCTACGACAGGCAGAGTAAGTGGGTTGAAGAACTGCCCTACCTCCTATTTGCGGTAAGATCAGTGCCCAATGAATCCCTAGGAATCTCCCCATTCGAGATGATCTTTGGTCACTCAGTAAGAGGTCCCTTAGAGGTAGCACGAGACCATTGGCTGGACGCGGAAACCAACGAGGATATTGTGGACTGGTTGTCTACAAATAAAGGACGGCTGTTCTCAGCCTGGGAGATGGCTACAAGGAACTTGGAAAATACACAAAGAACTATCAAGGGCAGGTATGATAGGAGGACCAAGCAAAGGGAGTTCCAAGTAGGAGATCTGGTTTTGGTATGTACTCCTACAATAACTGGAAGTTTGAGCGCCAGATTCGTAGGTCCCTACCCGGTTGTAAAGAAGGTTACTAACCTCAATTACCTTCTTAGTACTCCAGACCGCCGTAAGAAAGAAACTCTGGTTCATGTTAATATGATCAAGAGATACGAGGGGCGAGATACACTTCCCGTAACCTTAGTGACCACTAATGACGACATTGAGGAGGAAGAGGAGGTGTTGACTAACTCAGACATTCTGTTAAACTTGCAGGCAAAGTTGACACACGTGGCCAAAGGACATCAATCATCGTTGCTGCAGATGATCCGGCAATACGAACCTATCTTCGACGATGTTCCAGGATTAACATCTGTCTTGAGGCATGATGTCGAGCTGGAGGAAGGAGTCCGACCTATAAAGCAACACCCGTACCGTCTCAACCCACTGAAGAAACGGGTGGTGAAAGAGGAGGTAGATTACATGCTGAAACACCATCTGATAGCCCCGAGCTCGAGCCCATGGTCATCCCCGATACTACTAGTGCCCAAACCTGGTAAGAAATACCGTCTTTGTATTGATTATCGCCAGGTGAATAAGGTCACAGTAGCAGATACTTACCCTCTCCCCAGAGTAGAGGAATGTCTGGATGCCATAGGTAAAGCCCGTTACCTGACGAAATTTGACCTGTTCAAAGGCTATTGGCAAGTTCCCCTCACGGAAAAGGCCAAACCCATATCAGCATTTGTGACTCCCGACGGGCTGTTTGAATGTCAGGTGATGCCATTCGGGATGAAAAACGCAGCCTCCACTTTCCAGAGACTGATGGGTACTGTGTTGCGTGACGTGGAAAACACCTTAGTCTACATCGATGATGTATTAATATATGATGTAGATTGGCAGGATCATCTGCGTCACATAGAGGATTTCTTCAAGGCCATGCTCCAGTCAGGATTGGTGGTCAACCTGCATAAATCTGAGTTTGCCAGAACCTCTGTCGTCTTCCTAGGTCACAAGGTTGGAGGAGGATGGATTGCGCCGAAGGCCAGCAAGATCGAGGCAATAGTCCAGTATCCTACGCCAGCTACCAGGAAGGACATCTTGCGTTTCCTTGGTATGGCTGGGTTTTATCGTAAGTTTGTCCCTAATTTTTCCTCCATCGCCACCCCCCTGACCAATCTGTTGAAGAAGGGGGTGAAGTTAATATGGAATGAGAATTGCCAGAAGGCATTCGAGAGTCTCAAAGCAATTCTGATCTCTTCTCCCATCCTCAGGTCCCCGAGCTTTGAGGATAGATTTATCCTGACGGTCGACGCCTCTGACTATGGCCTGGGGTCCGTTTTATCCCAGACGGACGAGAAGGGGGTGGAACATCCTGTGGCCTATCATTCTAAGAAGTTCACCCCCAGCCAGCTGAATTACTCGGTCATAGAAAAAGAAACGTTGGCCTTAATTAATTCCGTCCAGCACTTTGAGGTGTATCTAACAAGCAATGGTCATCCTATATTAGTACGGACCGACCATAATCCTCTAAAGTTCCTGGCTCAGTTTAGGCAAAAGAACCTCAGGCTCACCAGATGGAGTCTCCATCTGCAGCAATACCCCCTCCAGATTGAACACATCAAAGGGGTGGACAACGTGGTAGCTGATGCATTATCTCGCATCTAAATCCTCATACTAATTTGGTTTGTCTTCTTTTATAGGAACCCAAACCAAATTCCTTTTGGTGGGGAGGTGTTACGAACCCGGATCCAGTGTCCGAGCATGGAGCCGTGACGACCGCGCCATCTGTGGGTCAGCTCCCGAAACTCCCTCCAAAAGGACGACGACACCTGGTGAGGACGCCGTGTACCAGCTACGAGGGCTAGTTTCCAGTCCCGTTCAGCACTCTACACCGCCGCCACTGACCTCTGGTGAGGTGGTGCTCAGACTACAACGCCATCTATGGAGTGGATACGTCGGGCGTTTGTGTCTGAGCCTGTAAGTGAGGTGTTTTAGTGTCCCTGTTATTGATGACGTGTCTGCTTACAGAGTCGACCTGGGACTGCTGTGGTGGGAGTTGAGTCAGTCTACCCGAGGCAGCCGTCTCCATACCTTGTACTTTGCTGCAGCAGTTGTGAAGTCGTCCCCCCGGAAGAACACTGTGGTGTGTTAGCCTGCCAGTGGAGTGGCAGTAAAAGGATTACCCGGGACCGACTGTTGGAGACGATCATCCACTGGGGTACTGAGGACAGGAGAGTGATTTGTGGGGTCACACGAGGCTCCTGTCTAGGGCGTTCCCCTTATATCGTTCGTGGAGTGGCCTGACCAGCTTGGCTGATTCAGAACCTGCCAGCAGACCAGCTGGACGTGTGGTTGACGGCCTCCACGGCGGTGCCCCAGTGGACCTGTGTTTTGGCTGACCTGTGGCCAGGGTAGGCTCAACTTCGCAGAGAATTCGTTGTGTGGCCACGGAAGCACCGAGGACTCAGCACCAAGAGCGAGGATCCATAGTCTTCAGCAGAAGACTACAGTGTATTTCCCCTGTATATAAGTGTTTATACCCCTCCCCCTGTGAACTCTTTTATATCTTATTTATTTATTTGGTGACGGTGAATTATACTCTTAAGTTCTTAACTTTCTTTCCCTTCCCCCTTTAAGTTACTTGCGTCACGGATCACATCCCTTGATAGCCACTACTGGCTTGGGAACGGATATATATCTTCCTCTAACAACATCAGAGTAAGAACCCCGTTGCGTCCCGAGAGGACCGTAACAATGTCTTAGTGAAACTGTCTTAGTTGAAGTTGTTACAGCATTAAAGATAGCTATTTTACTTTTTTATTCAATGAAGAACAACGTTTGTTACATTTGGTTGTGTTATTTAATGCCTAGAGAACAACTTCGATGCTCAATGATGTCTTAGAAAGAATCTTTGGTGAACGAAGATGTCTTAGAAAGTTTCTTTGATGAACGAAGTTGAGTTAGAGATTCCCTTTGATGCCTCCGAGATTAACTTTTGATGTCTGAGAATAACTTGTGAGGTTTCCAAGAACTTTGACTATTTTTTTTTTTACTTGATGAAGAATACTGTTAGTTACGAAAGTGCTGAAAGTGGTATGTTTAGAGGAGCCTCAGTGTGCAGCGTCCATATTGACTGTTAGGCATGGCTTGTGTGTTATTTCTTAGAGTTATAATTGATGTGAGCACTTAATTGGCAATGTTGTTTGTCAAGGTTTTCACCCTCCATATAACTGATGGTGAATGGTAGTGCTTTTAAACAAATAATATATACTGGTGTCATTTAGTTTATGTATGGGTTTAAACAGAAAATTGCATACCAATGTTATATCACAGAAAACGAATTCATCGAAAACTCATGTATTCCTTTTGATAATGCATACATGAAAACATAAAAGATAACAATATATGAATCTTCAAATTTATACAAATACCATCTGATGTTGGAACCTGTGGAAATGAACAAGCAGAAGTGCTGGCTGCTGAAGGTACTGAAGGAGACCGCATTGAATACTTGATACCCAGGACTCCTCTACATATTAGAGGTATCATCAGGCAATATCACCTAGACAAGGTTACTGAGGAAAGGAGGATAGAAGAACAAATCAGTGAATCTATACGGTGGTACAATGTGGTTGCAGCTGGCAATCCCAATCATTATGGACGAAGAGGAGGTGGCCGCGGCAGAGAATTGGTAATAGCAAAGATGCGTCTCGGGGCGGGGCGCGCGAGTTGCCGCGAATATATTTTCCTTCATTTTTTGCGCACATTTCCAAATACATTTTCATTGTTTTTATGTGCCAATGCCATTATAATATCACAGTACAACATCCGTACTGTCCGAAGACACTGTGTTACGTGCATGAAACTTGTGTACACATATGCAGCACATATTTACTATGTATCATGCTAATTTGTGTATATATACAATCTATTTACACACCCACCATAAGAACATAAGAACAAAGGTAACTGCAGAAGGCCTATTGGCCCATACGAGGCAGCTCCTATTCTATAACCACCCAATCCCACTCATATACTTGTCCAACCCGTGCTTGAAACAACCATATTGTTATAGTTCTTATTACACATGTTCTATATACCTATCTACATGTTTTATTTACCAGAACTATGCACTGTCACACACTATATACATTCACCATCAACACATTCAGAACACCGCGTAGCAGCTGCTTCGTATGGGCCAATAGCAGCTGCCTCGTATGGGCCAATATCAGCTGCCTCGTATGGGCCAATAACATCTGCCCTGTATGTTCCAATAGCATCTGCCCCGTATGGGCCAATAGCATCTGCCCCGTATGGGCCAATAGCATCTGCCCCGTATGGGCCAATAACAGCTGCCCCGTATGGGCCAATAGCAGCTGCCCCGTATGGGCCAATAGCAGCTGCCCCGTATGGGCCAATAGCAGCTGCCTCGTATGGGCCAATAGCAGCTGCCTCGTATGGGCCAATAGCAGCTGCCTCGTATGGGCCAATAGCAGCTGCCACGTATGCGCCAAGAGGAGCTGCCTCGTATGGGCCAATAGCAGCTGCCCCGTATGGGCCAATAGCAGCTGCCTCGTATGGGCCAATAGCAGCTGCCTCGTATGGGCCAATAGCAGCTGCCTCGTATGGGCCAATATCAGCTGCCTCGTATGGGCCAATATCAGCTGCCTCGTATGGGCCAATATCGGCTGCCTCGTATGGGCCAATATCGGCTGCCTCGTATGGGCCAATATCAGCTGCCTCGTATGGGCCAATATCAGCTGCCTCGTATGGGCCAATATCAGCTGCCTCGTATGGGCCAATAGGAGCATTTGGCCATGAACACATTCAGAACACCTCGAGTGAGAGCAGCCACACCCAGCCAGTCTCCCTCACTCCAACATCTTACTCGCCAACATTGCTCCTCCCACCATATTGTTATAGTTCTTATTACACATGTTCTATATACCTATCTACATGTTTTATTTACCAGAACTATGCAAGTAAGCCGGTATTGTGTCCAAACAGTACAGTGGCCACCATACACTGCATGAAAAATCACAGCAGACGACGCTACGATTACGTCGCCTCCCTCACCAAAATAGCTCCTCTCAACATTCTCCTGTTGCTGTTCTTACACTATATACACACACTATATATACCCATGTATATATGTGTTGCCCATAGCGAACCACTAAGCTAGTATGGTGAGCAAAACAAGAGTGGCAGCCACACACACACAATGAAGCTACCTCAATTCTCGCCCTCCCTCCCTCATCAAAATTCCTCCTTCCACAATACTATGCACAACGCTAATTATAACCACAATCCTGGTCACTAATTCCTGTAAATGAATAATTGACCACACGTTTATTTTGAAAAGGAACCTAAGAAATCATTAGAAGATTCCTAGATGAACGAAATAATGCTGTGGTGCTGTGGCTAGCGCTGTGAACATCGTGAACCGCATTGAATCACTGATATTTGAACATTGTACCCAGTCATTATCACACTCAGGCTCTAATATAACACTATCATAGCTAAATAATACAAGTTATATATATATATATTGACATTATTAGGCGATGCTGTGGTCACACGCTGAACAGCAGTGCTGTGCGCTCATGCTGCGAGCGCCAGCCTTGGTTGCTCACACACTACTGAGGCTCCCACACCCGGGAATGTGGACCACGATTTTTTTTAAAGATGGCGTCTGTTTACAAGAGCCTTGAGGAAGCTGATGTGAACCCCATGTAGCCGCGGGAGTTTTGAATGGAACGTGAAAAATACAAATACCCGGAGGCGCGTTGCGCAAACCAGACGTGAGCCTGCAGGCGCGTTGCGCAGTTTAAGGGTTAAATATGCAAAAACTATTTGCAATATATTAGGAATAAGATAGTTTTAGAAATACCGTATATTATAAAACTTATATGTTTGGATTTTTGGATTAAAAGTTGCTCAAATGCTCTCCTGAGCTATTTTCAATACAAGTTATTGACAACTATTGGGAAACGTAAATTAATGTTTCTAAAACGTTTTGAGTTTGCTGGGTTATGCTTGGCGATTTTTAGTTGAGTGAAGAATAATTTAGAACAATGTTGAAATAAGTTACACCTGACTAATAATAATTATTTAGTTTAATTAGGATGCAGAGACGATCCTGATTTTTTTTCTATAAGATTTCTGTAAGAAACTTCCATGTTTATATAAACTCTGAAATATTTTCATTAAACTGAACTCTGAAAAAATTGAATTTCCTCTATAAGAAACCTATAAGTCCAAATGAGTAACTTTCAAAAACGAAAAGTTACTCATATGCTTCCATCGCTACTACTGACATATAATGGACTAGGCCTAGGGGCTTGACAGCTGAGTGGAAAGCACTTCAGATTCATAGTCCTGAGGTTCCGGGTTCGATCCCTGGAGGAGGCGGAAACATATGGGCAGAGGAGGAGGAGTTTCTTTCACCCTGATGCCTATGTTCACCTAGCAGTAAATGGGTACCTGGCAGTTAGACAGCTGCTGCGGGCTGCTTCCTGGTAGCAAAAAGGAGGCCTGGTCGAGGACTGGGCAGCGGGACACAAAGCCCAGAAATTATCTCAGGATAACCTCAAGACAGAAATATTTAAGTTTGGATTTTAGATTTATTTTTCCTAACTCCATGAAATTAGTACAAAAAGTGGCTTACTGGGGCTCCATTTCAACATGTTGGTAATTTCCACCAATGAGTTGGAGAAACTACCATCATCTGAAAATGGGTTGTGGAGCGAGGTGGTTTTGTCTGGAGTGACGGTGAGGGATAGCAGGGGGATGGCGAGGTTAGAGATGGAGGTCGTAGCAAAGATAGGAGATGGCGAGGTGGTAGGTGGAGGTCGTAGCGAGGATAGGAGACGGCAAGTTGGGAGGAGGAGGAGGTCGTAGCGAGGATAGGAGATGGCGAGGTGGCAGGTCATGGCGACATGAGGAGGAGGAGGTCGCAGTGAGGATGGGAGATGGCGAGGTGGTAGGAGGTCGTAGCGAGGATAGGAGATGGCAAGGTGGGAGGAGGAGGTCGTAGCGAGGATAGGAGATGGCGAGGTGGTAGGTGGAGGTCGTAGCGAGGATAGGAGACGGCAAGTTGGAAGGAGGAGGTCGTAGCGAGGATAGGAGATGGGGAGGTGGTCGTAGCGAGGATAGGAGATGGGGAGGTGGTCGTAGCGAGGATAGGGGATGGCGAGGTGGGAGGTGGTCGTAGCAAGGATAGGAGATGGCGAGGTGGTAGGTGGAGGTCGTAGCGAGGAGAGGTGATGGCGAGGTAATAGAACTGAGCGTGACGGCCATCTTGCAATAAGTGTTGCCACGCCAGAGTGGCAACACTTATTGCAAGATTGGAAAGAAACTTTGGAAAGAACTTTTGCAATGTCAGAGTAGTTTAACAGATCGAATGCATTAGGCAGTGATGTGGTGGAGGCTGACTCCATACACAGTTTCAAGTGTAGATATTAGAGTGTCCAATAGGCTCAGGAATCTGTGCACCAGTTGATTGATGAGAGATCCAGAGCTCGACCCCCCGCAAACACAAATAGGTGAGTACAAACAGGTGAGTACACACACGCAAGCAATCACACTTTTTTCAATACCTACACTGTATAATTTAAGTAATTTATCATACAAATGTTTGAATCATATTCATTTGTTGCTTGAAGTTTTAAGTTCTTTGTCATGTATCATCCATTTAGCATGATTAACGTCGGTTAATTGTTGCGAATTATAACGTAACTAATAAATTTACTAAGAGGTCTTATTTCTACAAATACTGTTGTCGCTACTTCTTCACAGTGTTGCACCAAGATATATCACTACTCAGATTATAAGATTAGTTGGTACTGCTCTACACCTGTTCAATCTAGCAAGATTTGTGTCGATTTATATAGTTTGCTATGAATAAAACCCTCAAATGTAACTTATTATGTCCGTGATTATTGCTCTGTTACCGCTTTACTGCTTCTTAACTAGTCTTCCACAGTATATATATACTCACAAACTTTCCCTTCAGCAACCACCACTGTAATCAAATATTTTATATTAGTACCAGTCTGACTCCCAGTCATGAGTTAACACGGGGCGAGGCCACGGGGCCAGGTCACGGGGCCAGGTCACGGGGCCAGGTCACGGGGCCAGGTCACGGGGCCAGGCCACGGGGCCAGGTCACGGGGCCAGGCCATGGGGCCAGGCCACGGGGCCAGGTCACGGGGCCAGGCCACGGGGCCAGGCCACGGGGCCAGGTCACGGGGCGAGGCAACGGGGCCAGGCCACGGGGCCAGGTCACGGGGCCAGGCCACGGGGCCAGGTCACGGGGCCAGGCCACGGGGCCAGGCCACGGGGCCAGGTCACGGGGCCAGGTCACGGGGCCAGGCCACGGGGCCAGGTCACGGGGCCAGGCCACGGGGCCAGGCCACGGGGTCAGGTCACGTGGCCAGGTCACGGGGCCAGGTCACGGGGCCAGGTCACGGGGCGAGGCAACGGGGCCAGGTCTCGGGGCCAGGCCACGGGGCCAGGTCTCGGGGCCAGGTCACGGGGCCAGGTCACGGGGCCAGGTCACGGGGCCAGGCCACGGGGCCAGGCCACGGGGCCAGGCCACGGGGCCAGGCCACGGGGCCAGGCCACGGGGCCAGGCCACAAGGGAGGCGGAAGTCTTGAGAGGAAGCAGTACACGTGGCTACATTACGCTCTCGTGCCAGTACACATTATAACGCTTCGCTCGTCTAAGTGTTCCTTGGAGCACCAACCCGCTCACAGCACGGGTGTGGGGCCGCAGATATTATGACGTGTACATACAAGAGTCTCTGGTAATATGATCTACACAGGAAGCTGTGTATAGAAATATAGTAATGGTCAAGCAAGTGTGCCTGGAGATATGTTACTCTTGCTGCATGAAGGTGTGCTTCCATTTTGAGGATGTTGAAGGTGTGCTTGGATTATGAGGATATTCAAGGTGAGGCTGGAAACATTGTTACTCGTGAGGTGAGGCTGGAAACATTGTTAGTCGTGAAGGTGAGGCTGGAAACATTGTTACTTGTGAAGGTGAGGCTGGAAACATTTTATCAGGGGTCGGGGATTTTATAAACTCATACTTAACTTTAGCTTACTTAAAGTTTACTTACTAACGAACAGAGGCTCCTACCACTTCCCTGATAAAGTAAGATCAACCACTGCAACTACACTGCGGCTGTCATCAATCAATCAGTAATGGACACTGGAGAGCATATTGGAGGATCACCCTGAAATCGTCTTATACTCGGAGGGGGATTTAACGTTTCCTTTACCTAGGGAAACGGTTCCAATCTGGCCTATTGGTTATGAATACACACCCTGTCGAGCCGCCGTGACACTCATTGTTTCCAGATGATCTTTTAATTCCCCTTCATGATATTACTGTCCGCTGTCAACCGGTCTGCAACCATTTATCTCTCTCTCTTCCTAGAAAGACTGACCAGGAAAGGAGCAAAAATCAGTTGTCTGCAGACAAACATTTATTACATGAAAATACACAGAAATAAACTAATACAGCAGTACAATATCATAAAAGTCTACAAACCTGCAACACACTTATATTATAACAGTTATTCACCACATAAACTGCACTAGGCGGCTGCTCAATTCTCGACCACAGCCTCCTGCCTCCTCACTCCTTATGGCTAGGTAATTTGCATATAAGAATATTTCCAACAATAAAAATTAACTTTCTCACCTTACACGGCGTGTTTCATGCCATATACATTCATGTACTCCCTCAAACATACCATGGTGGCCATGTAATTCTCTGTTCTTCGTCCTGAGGCCGACCACTAAGAACATCTGTCTCTGGGTCTTGTGAACCAAGTAGGTACTCCTGCAGTCTCTTCAATATTACTGCTACTTGAAGTACCACTCAATGCCTGTGAAGTTTCTCTATGCGGCTTCACAAAAGAAAGTGTAGCTCCACTACACTCGAAGTTCCACTCCACACTTGAAGTTCCACCATATAATCTTCACCAGACACGAAGCTCCTCCACGAACTTCTCCCCACACAAACCACAATCAGGAAGAAGACGGCGACACATCCGCCGAAGCTCCAAATGCGGCGCTCACTCAAAGTCGTCCACAAATCCTCTTCGACTGTCTCTAAATGCTTCTCACAGTCCCGATTCAAGTTTACGACGTTGTTAGACAGGCTCCACACAGAAACACCTGCTCAATTTCATTCACACATAGGATATCTCACAGTAGGGTCCACACAGGTCACGACCATCCTGTAGGCTTCAGGCCGCCCATAATATCGTTCATGATCACATAGGAACGTTGTACGACGTCCTCGGCAGCTTCCACACACGTTGTTCACATAGCCTTCACTCAAACACTAAACCGGCAACCATATCTTCTTTCTTCCCAGGAGGCACCAACGTACATATATGCTGGACGACTCTTACAACTCAAGTGAAGACCTCCGTCTGTCACGACCCAGATCAAAATGTCGACATTTCAGTTCAGCTAACTTGTATAAGATGCTCGTCTCTGCTTTCATTCTCTCAGTCATGATTCACTGACGTTTACTTAATTTCTTTCCTCCCCCTGACTTCTAAATCCAATCAGGTGGGTAGAATAACTCTCACAAGGAAGATCCACCTCACTAGGCTACCTGGGGTTCATAACAATTGTTACTCGTGAAGGTGAGGCTGGAAACATTGTTACTTGTGAAGGTGAGGCTGGAAACATTGTTACTAGTGAAGGTGAGGCTGGAAACATTGTTACTAGTGAAGGTGAGGCTGGAAACATTGTTACTAGTGAAGGTGAGGCTGGAAACATTGTTACTAGTGAAGGTGAGGCTGGAAACATTGTTACTAGTGAAGGTGAGACTGGAATCATTGTTACTAGTGAAGGTGAGGCTGGAAACATTGTTACTTGTGAAGGTGAGGCTGGAAACATTGTTACTTGTGAAGGTGAGGCTGGAAACATTGTTACTAGTGAAGGTGAGGCTGGAAACATTGTTACTAGTGAAGGTGAGGCTGGAAACATTGTTACTAGTGAAGGTGAGACTGGAATCATTGTTACTAGTGAAGGTGAGGCTGGAATCATTGTAACTTGTGAAGGTGAGCCTGGAAGGTTTGAAAACACCTCTCTTTGCATGTTAGGAGAGGCGATATGCTTCCTCCTCTATGAAGTGGAAATTTCGAAGGAAACCGGTGGGCAGCAGATTCGAAACGAAATGGAGTGTCTGGACCAACCACCGTCTTAAGAGACGGTGACGTCACGCCGACGAGACTCCCGCCGGCGGGAAAACCGCCACTTCACCTAAATTCAATAGGACCGGATGCCTGCAGGGACCATCAGGGTCCATTGATCAGGGACCATCCCTCAAGTGTCGTCGGGGAGGAGGATTACATGGTGGAAAACCCATCCTAATTCCCTTCCTTTTGACGATCTGAGGTTGGTCTAGTGGTTAATGCTCTGGCCTGGCACTTGCTGGCCCCTGGTTCGATTCTCTCATATGGGAAAGTGTTCTGTTTGTTAAAAAAAATCCTTGCGAGTTCATGCAAGTGTGTATGTGTGTATATATATATATATATATATATATATATATATATATATATATATATATATATATATATATATATATATATATATATTATATATATATATATTATATATATATAATAACATGTGAAAATAGAAAATGCTTAACGCGTTTTCGGCTAATTCGCCTTCATCAGATTAGATTAACGTACATTGATATACGTGATATTCTAAGTAAATTTGTGAAAATCCAAGTAATTACTATGACCCTTACCTTGGCGACCTTGGGTTGTATACAGGGTAAGACAGCGGGGTCTGAACATTAACCAGCTGGATATAAACCAAGTGGGAAAGTTAAGGGGCGCGAAAGTGTTAAGAAATAAACAAATACATAAGAAACGCCAGTAATCTCTGAGAGAGGGCTGCAGGTACCCTGGCCGTAGACTACTTCTAATAAATCTCCAATTAAGGTGTGGGAGATGATCACTGGCCACCACCTGTTCATCAGGTACTCTCACGGCGATGTCAGCTTGAACCTCCTCTATATCTTAATGTAAGAGAGTGGGAGGAGCCTCGTTCATTCCGGACAGTGGCGCCTGTGTCTCACTATATTCTTACATTTGGGAGACTTTTGTCTGGGAGAGTCAGAGGTGTGGCCCCACTTTACCTTACAATGGTCTGGTTCATTGTGTGTTACGTGATGGTCTGGTTGTTTGTATGTTGCGTGATAGTCCAGTTGTTTGAAAGTATGATCTGATCTATGTTTGAGACCTATGAATGGTTCTGACCTAACCGTCAGCTTAGGTCAGAAACCGACCACACGTTAATATGAGAAGACTTCAAGACGGTAATATCAGACAGCTTCAAGACGGTAATATCAGACAGCTTCAAGACGGTAAAATATCAGACGGCGTCAAGACAGTAATAAGAGACGGGGACCGCCTCACATGTAAGAACATAGGTCATATATTACACTCCACTTCAACCTTAATAAATCTTATACCTCACCAACTCAACAATTTACGACCTCCAGTTATATTTAATCTAAAGAATAAAGCTTAAATCATAAGAAGTTATTTCACCTGGCGAGTTTGGAGCTGCGTCGTCCGTGCTGGGAATGTCTCACTCTGGGCCTCGTCTGATCAACCATTTGCCAGCCTTTTTCCTCAACTTTTTGTGTTATTTAGGTCAGCTAATATTGCACTGTGTATCATTTTCTGGCTTAATCTTGGTTAGTCTTGTGTTGTTCCGAAGATCTGTTTGTTAATTTGTCATTCTTGTTTCCTGTTCTTGTCGTGAATACTTCTGTGGGGTAGTTGTGTAACTGTTCCCTCAGACTGTTGTGGTAGTTGTGTAGCTGTTTCCTCAGGCTGTTGTGGTAGTTGTGTAACTGTTTCCTCAGACTGTTGTGGGGTAGTTGTGTAACTGTTCCCTCAGACTGTTGTGGTAGTTGTGCAACTGTTTCCTCAGGCTGTTGTGGTAGTTGTGTAACTGTTTCCTCAGACTGTTGTGGGGTAGTTGTGTAACTGTTTCCTCAGACTGTTGTGGTAGTTGTGCAACTGTTTCCTCAGGCTGTTGTGGTAGTTGTGTAACTGTTTCCTCAGGCTGTTGTGGGGTAGTTGTGCAACTGTTCCCTCAGACTGTTGTGGTAGTTGTGCAACTGTTTCCTCAGACTGTTGTGGTAGTTGTGTAACTGTTTCCTCAGACTGTTGTGGTAGTTGTGCAACTGTTCCCTCAGACTGTTGTGGTAGTTGTGTAACTGTTTCCTCAGGCTGTTGTGGGGTAGTTGTGCAACTGTTCCCTCAGACTGTTGTGGTAGTTGTGCAACTGTTCCCTCAGACTGTTGTGGTAGTTGTGTAACTGTTTCCTCAGACTGTTGTGGTAGTTGTCCAACTGTTTCCTCAGGCTGTTGTGGTAGTTGTGCAACTGTTCCCTCAGACTGTTGTGGTAGTTAAGCCTCCCTTTACTCATGCTGAAGCTCAGCATGTCTTCCCCCATGCTGAAGGAGAGCCTGGGCCCCATCTCCCCTCACACTGCACGTACAGCTCAAGTTGCAACATCTCTAACTTGAGGCTGTGTGCCTGCCCCCCCCCCTCGACCTGTGCTGCTGTGGACACCATTACCCACCACGCTGGTCCCCTCAACACCTTCCTGTGGCACACCGCTCTCTTCGTCCTCCTCCTCCTGGGCTCTCATCTTGGCCAACAACTCCACTCGCAGCCCTGCCACCTTGATGGACGTCAAGGTAATGCCAAATGGTCAGCTGCTGACCTCAGCTGCTGACCTCGGCTGCTGACCTCAGCTGCTGACCTCGGCTGCTGACCTCAGCTGCTGACCTCGGCTGCTGACCTCAGCTGGTGACCTCAGCTGCTGCCTTATGCAACTGTCTAGCGCCTCATGCAGACAATGAGTCAACATAACGGTGCTGAAGATATGATGACCAAACTACACACCAGAAGATGAAGAGACGACGACGTCTCGAACCACAATCGACTTGATAATAGTCCAGGACGGACCTAAACGTCGTCGTCCCTTCATCTTGTGGTGTGTGAGGCTTGGTCCTCCAGCGCCTCCACGTCACGTGTTTATATAAATGACTCGACTCTGACGCCATTGTGTGCCTTGTCCCCTCGGCCGAACCCAGAGGTGAATGTGTGTGTGTTAGTGCGCTCTCACTCCCGTTAATGTTACGTTACACATTAATTAGAAGTAGGCATTACAGAAGCGCTTAGCAGCCTCCTAACTGCAGGCAATTAGAGTACTTTCATCCTTGAAACTTTTCTCGCTTATTGGATTTCCCGACGAGTCAAGGCTTCAATACAGCTAATTATTCTCTCTGCTAATTACTTTAGTTTCATCATGAAGTAACTTTAGTGAGACAGATGAAGGGAAACTCAGTAAGCACTTTAATTGTTAAGATTTGTTCATATTGATGTTTGTTGCAAATTCGAACACATTAATTGGAATATCGAACATGATTAGAAATTTTCCCTCGTGTGAAAATGTTACATGAGAGAGTCTGAGAGAATATGCAATATTATATATCAAATACTATCAAGCATTTGTATCAACAAAGCGCTTATTTTATCACATATTTCCCTTGCTTACAATGCAGCTGACACCTATATAGTCCTGGAAATATATTTAATTGCAATAAGCAATTTCTTGATATAAAGAGACTCGATTAAAAATTCTTTATCATTTTACTTATTTACAATTTGTGGAGAATAAATTCTAATGGGTTGCTTTACAGCTTTACGAGCAGGTGATGGAAATAAAGTTGAAGAGCTTACATGCCCCATGGCTTCACAGAGGCCAAAGTAGGAGCCTACAATTTAGGACTGACGTAACCCCCACTTGCCACGACCTGCCACTCTGGGATGGAGGGGTCTAAATGGGGTCATCAGCCTTTATTTGTAAAACAAACTGATGTTCTCAACTGCATAAAAACAGAAAATCAATATTAGAAAAAAGTGGAGTCGAACCTGGGGTCTAAGATATATTTGGCGAGCATGAAACCATTGCACACGAACTGGGAGCATATATATCCGAATCGTTATAGCTGTTCTTGGTGCAGTGGTTCTGAGACGGCTTGGTACATCGTAGACACAGGATCGACTCCAACATTACTCGTCACATGTCAAGTTTCCTGTGATTAAGAACATCAGTGTGAGAGGAGAGGATGGGACAACATGGACCACTGAATCGTTATTCATGTGTGCCACTGTGGACCACGTCAAGGGTGAGTTGTGGCGGTGGTGAGGTTGGGGAGAGTGTGCTGGATGTTGGGGGGGGGGCTGCTGGGTGTGGGGGGGGGGAGGAGGCTGCTGGGTGTGAAGGGGGGGGGGGGAGGAGGCTGCTGGGTGTGAGGGGGGGGAGAGGCTGCTGGATGTGAGGGGGAGGGGAGAGGCTGCTGGATGTGAGGGGGAGGGGAGAGGCTGCTGGATGTGAGGGGGAGGGGAGAGGCTGCTGGATGTGAGGGGGAGGGGAGAGGCTGCTGGATGTGAGGGGGAGGGGAGAGGCTGCTGGATGTGAGGGGGAGGGGAGAGGCTGCTGGATGTGAGGGGGAGGGGAGAGGCTGCTGGATGTGAGGGGGAGGGGAGAGGCTGCTGGATGTGAGGGGGAGGGGAGAGGCTGCTGGATGTGAGGGGGAGGGGAGAGGCTGCTGGATGTGAGGGGGAGGGGAGAGGCTGCTGGATGTGAGGGGGAGGGGAGAGGCTGCTGGATGTGAGGGGGAGGGGAGAGGCTGCTGGATGTGAGGGGGAGGGGAGAGGCTGCTGGATGTGAGGGGGAGGGGAGAGGCTGCTGGATGTGAGGGGGAGGGGAGAGGCTGCTGGATGTGAGGGGGAGGGGAGAGGCTGCTGGATGTGAGGGGGAGGGGAGAGGCTGCTGGATGTGAGGGGGAGGGGAGAGGCTGCTGGATGTGAGGGGGAAGGGAGAGGCTGCTGGATGTGAGGGGGAGGGGAGAGGCACCTGCATGTGAGGGGGAGGGGAGAGGCACCTGCATGTGAGGGGGAGGGGAGAGGCACCTGCATGTGAGGGGGAGGGGAGAGGCACCTGCATGTGAGGGGGAGGGGAGAGGCTGCTGCATGTGAGGGGGAGGGGAGAGGCTGCTGCATGTGAGGGGGAGGGGAGAGGCTGCTGCATGTGAGGGGGAGGGGAGAGGCTGCTGCATGTGAGGGGGAGGGGAGAGGCTGCTGCATGTGAGGGGGAGGGGAGAGGCTGCTGCATGTGAGGGGGAGGGGAGAGGCTGCTGCATGTGAGGGGGAGGGGAGAGGCTGCTGCATGTGAGGGGGAGGGGAGAGGCTGCTGCATGTGAGGGGGAGGGGAGAGGCTGCTGCATGTGAGGGGGAGGGGAGAGGCTGCTGCATGTGAGGGGGAGGGGAGAGGCTGCTGCATGTGAGGGGGAGGGGAGAGGCTGCTGCATGTGAGGGGGAGGGGAGAGGCTGCTGCATGTGAGGGGGAGGGGAGAGGCTGCTGCATGTGAGGGGGAGGGGAGAGGCTGCTGCATGTGAGGGGGAGGGGAGAGGCTGCTGCATGTGAGGGGGAGGGGAGAGGCTGCTGCATGTGAGGGGGAGGGGAGAGGCTGCTGCATGTGAGGGGGAGGGGAGAGGCTGCTGCATGTGAGGGGGAGGGGAGAGGCTGCTGCATGTGAGGGGGAGGGGAGAGGCTGCTGCATGTGAGGGGGAGGGGAGAGGCTGCTGCATGTGAGGGGGAGGGGAGAGGCTGCTGCATGTGAGGGGGAGGGGAGAGGCTGCTGCATGTGAGGGGGAGGGGAGAGGCTGCTGCATGTGAGGGGGAGGGGAGAGGCTGCTGCATGTGAGGGGGAGGGGAGAGGCTGCTGCATGTGAGGGGGAGGGGAGAGGCTGCTGCATGTGAGGGGGAGGGGAGAGGCTGCTGCATGTGAGGGGGAGGGGAGAGGCTGCTGCATGTGAGGGGGAGGGGAGAGGCTGCTGCATGTGAGGGGGAGGGGAGAGGCTGCTGCATGTGAGGGGGAGGGGAGAGGCTGCTGCATGTGAGGGGGAGGGGAGAGGCTGCTGCATGTGAGGGGGAGGGGAGAGGCTGCTGCATGTGAGGGGGAGGGGAGAGGCTGCTGCATGTGAGGGGGAGGGGAGAGGCTGCTGCATGTGAGGGGGAGGGGAGAGGCTGCTGCATGTGAGGGGGAGGGGAGAGGCTGCTGCATGTGAGGGGGAGGGGAGAGGCTGCTGCATGTGAGGGGGAGGGGAGAGGCTGCTGCATGTGAGGGGGAGGGGAGAGGCTGCTGCATGTGAGGGGGAGGGGAGAGGCTGCTGCATGTGAGGGGGAGGGGAGAGGCTGCTGCATGTGAGGGGGAGGGGAGAGGCTGCTGCATGTGAGGGGGAGGGGAGAGGCTGCTGCATGTGAGGGGGAGGGGAGAGGCTGCTGCATGTGAGGGGGAGGGGAGAGGCTGCTGCATGTGAGGGGGAGGGGAGAGGCTGCTGCATGTGAGGGGGAGGGGAGAGGCTGCTGCATGTGAGGGGGAGGGGAGAGGCTGCTGCATGTGAGGGGGAGGGGAGAGGCTGCTGCATGTGAGGGGGAGGGGAGAGGCTGCTGCATGTGAGGGGGAGGGGAGAGGCTGCTGCATGTGAGGGGGAGGGGAGAGGCTGCTGCATGTGAGGGGGAGGGGAGAGGCTGCTGCATGTGAGGGGGAGGGGAGAGGCTGCTGCATGTGAGGGGGAGGGGAGAGGCTGCTGCATGTGAGGGGGAGGGGAGAGGCTGCTGCATGTGAGGGGGAGGGGAGAGGCTGCTGCATGTGAGGGGGAGGGGAGAGGCTGCTGCATGTGAGGGGGAGGGGAGAGGCTGCTGCATGTGAGGGGGAGGGGAGAGGCTGCTGCATGTGAGGGGGAGGGGAGAGGCTGCTGCATGTGAGGGGGAGGGGAGAGGCTGCTGCATGTGAGGGGGAGGGGAGAGGCTGCTGCATGTGAGGGGGAGGGGAGAGGCTGCTGCATGTGAGGGGGAGGGGAGAGGCTGCTGCATGTGAGGGGGAGGGGAGAGGCTGCTGCATGTGAGGGGGAGGGGAGAGGCTGCTGCATGTGAGGGGGAGGGGAGAGGCTGCTGCATGTGAGGGGGAGGGGAGAGGCTGCTGCATGTGAGGGGGAGGGGAGAGGCTGCTGCATGTGAGGGGGAGGGGAGAGGCTTCTGGATGTGAGGGGGGGGAGAGGCTGCTGGATGTGAGGGGGGGGGAGAGGCTGCTGGATGTGAGGGGGGGGAGAGGCTGCTGGATGTAAGGGGGGGGAGAGGCTGCTGGATGTGAGGGGGGGGGAGAGGCTGCTGGATGTGAGGGGGGAGAGGCTGCTGGATGTGAGGGGGGGAGAGGCTGCTGGATGTGAGGGGGGGGGAGAGGCTGCTGGATGTGAGGGGGGGGGAGAGGCTGCTGGATGTGAGGGGGGGAGAGGCTGCTGGATGTGAGGGGGGGAGGCTGCTGGATGTGAGGGGGGGAGGCTGCTGGATGTGAGGGGGGAGGCTGCTGGATGTGAGGGGGAGGAGAGAGGCTGCTGGATGTGAGGGGGGGAGGCTGCTGGATGTGAGGGGGGGAGGCTGCTGGATGTGAGGGGGAGGGGAGAGGCTGCTGGATGTGAGGGGGAGGGGAGAGGCTGCTGGATGTGAGGGGGAGGGGAGAGGCTGCTGGTTGTGAGGGGGAGGGGAGAGGCTGCTGGATGTGAGGGGGAGGGGAGAGGCTGCTGGATGTGAGGGGGAGGGGAGAGGCTGCTGGATGTGAGGGGGAGGGGAGAGGATGCTGGATGTGAGGGGGAGGGGAGAGGCTGCTGGATGTGAGGGGGAGGGGAGAGGCTGCTGGATGTGAGGGGGAGGGGAGAGGCTGCTGGATGTGAGGGGGAGGGGAGAGGCTGCTGGATGTGAGGGGGAGGGGAGAGGCTGCTGGATGTGAGGGGGAGGGGAGAGGCTGCTGGATGTGGGGGGGGGGGAGTGAGGAGAGAGTATGAGTGCGAAGGAGGCTGTAAGGAATAATGACAAGAGGCAGTACAAGAAAGGTTGTTGGAGATATGGGAGAGAGGTTGTGGGAGAGAGAGGCTGTGGGGAATATGAGAGAGGTTATTAGGAATCTGGAAATAGGCTGTGTGGAGTGTGAGAGTTAAGGGTGTGGGGAGTGTGGGTGAGAGAATAATGATGAAAGGCGGTGCAAGACGGGTTGTGGGATATATGGAAGAGAGGTTGTGTGGGAGAGAGCCTGTGGGAAAAATGTGGAAGAAAGACTGTAAAAGCGAAAATAGACTTGGCAGGATATCCACTTTTACCCAGGCAGCGTCACAGGAGAAAAATGAGATCAATTGCTCCCGTCGCAGATGTTGTAATGGACAGTAACCGGAATGTGTCCTCGGAGCCTTCAAAGACCCGCCAGCTGCTTCCACTCCTTCCACTGACCGACCGACACACACACTGACCGACCGACACACACACTGACCGACCGACCGACACACACACCGACCGACCGACCGACACACACACACACACACCGACCGATCGACACACACACCGACCGACCGACCGACACACACACCGACCGACCGACACACACACCGACCGACCGACCGACACACACACCGACCGACCGACCGACACACACACCGACCGACCGACCGACACACACACCGACCGACCGACACACACACCGACCGACCGACCGACACACACACCGACCGACACACACACTGACCGATACACACTGACCGACACACACACTGACCGACACGCACACTGACCGACACGCACACTGACCGACACACACACTGACCGACACACACACTGACCGACACACACACTGACCGACACACACACTGACCGACACACACACTGACCGACACACACACTGACCGACACACAGACATTACAGTTTAAGGTTCACAACTCAAACTGAAGGAGTATACTCTTCATAACCTTCAGAAATACCGATAATTATTCACAAAATTACGATATATATAAATATTCTTGTGCTGTGGAGTGACCAAATGACGTAGAATACATCCACGAGTCACAATAACGGGGCTGAAGACATAATGACCAAACCACACATCACAAGATGAAGGAACGACGACGTTCCGGTCCGTCCTGGACCATTATTAGGTCGTGTGAGCCCTCGTCACCCCTCCAGGGTCCTGGGTACGGTACCAGAGGAGAGGGACCAGAAACATATGGTAAAGTGTACAGAACTATAGGAACGGTGGACAATAAAGAGACTGACACCACCCCACAGTCACTCATCTGGGTACTCACTGTGGCCGAGTACCCAGGTGAGTGACCCTGGTACGTGAGTACCCAGGTGAGTGACCCTGGTACGTGAGTACCCAGGTGAGTGATCCTGGTACGTGAGTACCCAGGTGAGTGACCCTGGTGTGAGTACCCAGGTGAGTTACCCTGGTACGTGAGTACCCAGGTGAGTGACCCTGGTACGTGAGTACCCAGGTGAGTGACCCTGGTGTGAGTACCCAGGTGAGTGACCCTGGTGTGAGTACCCAGGTGAGTGACCCTGGTACGTGAGTACCCAGGTGAGTGACCCTGGTGTGAGTACCCAGGTGAGTGACCCTGGTGTGAGTACCCAGGTGAGTGATCCTGGTGTGAGTACCCAGGTGAGTGTGTGTGTTTAGAGACTTTAGAAATATCTAATAGAATTCTCTATTACAGGGGGATTTGTGGCTAAGATTGTAGAACAGGAATAGAGGCGGAGGGTGGAAAAGGCAGGAGAGAGGGGGTGGGTAAGGGTCTTGGGGGGGGGGGGGGTAATGAGCCAAGGGCACGAGGACGGGGGGCGGATTGGAATTGGATGATTTATGCAACTGTTGTGGTCAGCCCCGGGGGGGGGGGGGGGAGAGACTCGACTGAAGGAAGCCTCTACTCTCCACACACACACTCTGTGCCTCAGTCTCTGTGCACCAATATTTCCTCGCCCCATCCCTCACGTGAGAGTTGGTGTCTTACTGAATATCTCTCTTTTATTGTCGCGTTTATAACTATTATCTTCACGAAACAATTTCCATCTTCCCTGTACTGGCCTAACCTGAAGCACTTTTGTTCTCGTCTTCCCCGCTCATGTTCAGCTCCTCCAGGAGCACTTTCACACTCTCTTCCTCCCACCACCTTCCGGTTCCTTCACCATTACCCTCACTATTACTTCCATTATAGCAACTGTCTGGTGCTCACTGCTCCTTCCTGGGCAGTAGCTCCCTGCACTGCTTTCTTGGCTTCTGGTTCCCTGTTTGTATTGTGTGTGAGTGTGACACTCCCCGGCGGAGGACCTGTCTCTGCCTGCTGGCTCTGATCATCTCCGGCCCGTGTTCACCATACGCTGGGTTTATTCTCTCTACTTTGGCTGACCTTAGCGTGGCCTAGAGTGTGTTTCTCTCATGCAGACCAAATTCCTTCTCACTTCTCATGTGACTTTTGCATGACAGACTAGACAATTCTCCAAAGGTCAAGTGTGACAATCTGAGTTATGTGTTGCTCTCCACAATCACCCCAACCCCCCTTTTCATTTTGCCCAACCACTTGAGCTGGACGGTAGAATGACGGTCTCGCTTCATGCAGGTCGGCACTCAATCCCCGACCCTCCAAGTGGTGGGGCACCATTCCTTTCCCCCGTCCCATCCCAAATCCTTATACTGACCCCCCTTCCAAGGGGTATATAGTCGTAATGGCTTGGCGCTTTCTCCTCACAGTTCCTTTCCCTTCCCCCTTTGTCTCCCCCCCCCCCGTGTCTCCCCCCCCCCCCCGTGCCTCCCTACTGTTCCTCCCGCGGCGTCACCCTGGGCAGTCGTCCTCCCGCGGCGTCACCCCGGGCAGTCGTCCTCCCGCGGCGTCACCCCGGGCAGTCGTCCTCCCGCGGCGTCACCCCGGGCAGTCGTCCTCCCGCGGCGTCACCCCGGGCAGTCGTCCTCCCGCGGCGTCACCCCGGGCAGTCGTCCTCCCGCGGCGTCACCCTGGGCAGTCGTCCTCCCGCGGCGTCACCCCGGGCAGTCGTCCTCCCGCGGCGTCACCCTGGGCAGTCGTCCTCCCGCGGCGTCACCCTGGGCAGTCGTCCTCCCGCGGCGTCACCCCGGGCAGTCGTCCTCCCGCGGCGTCACCCTGGGCAGTCGTCCTCCCGCGGCGTCACCCTGGGCAGTCGTCCTCCCGCGGCGTCACCCCGGGCAGTCGTCCTCCCGCGGCGTCACCCTGGGCAGTCGTCCTCCCGCGGCGTCACCCTGGGCAGTCGTCCTCCCGCGGCGTCACCCCGGACAGTCGTCCTCCCGCGGCGTCACCCTGGGCAGTCGTCCTCCCGCGGCGTCACCCTGGGCAGTCGTCCTCCCGCGGCGTCACCCTGGGCAGTCGTCCTCCCGCGGCGTCACCCCGGGCAGTCGTCCTCCCGCGGCGTCACCCCGGGCAGTCGTCCTCCCGCGGCGTCACCCCGGGCAGTCGTCCTCCCGCGGCGTCACCCTGGGCAGTCGTCCTCCCGCGGCGTCACCCTGGGCAGTCGTCCTCCCGCGGCGTCACCCTGGGCAGTCGTCCTCCCGCGGCGTCACCCTGGGCAGTCGTCCTCCCGCGGCGTCACCCTGGGCAGTCGTCCTCCCGCGGCGTCACCCTGGGCAGTCGTCCTCCCGCGGCGTCACCCTGGGCAGTCGTCCTCCCGCGGCGTCACCCTGGGCAGTCGTCCTCCCGCGGCGTCACCCTGGGCAGTCGTCCTCCCGCGGCGTCACCCTGGGCAGTCGTCCTCCCGCGGCGTCACCCTGGGCAGTCGTCCTCCCGCGGCGTCACCCTGGGCAGTCGTCCTCCCGCGGCGTCACCCTGGGCAGTCGTCCTCCCGCGGCGTCACCCTGGGCAGTCGTCCTCCCGCGGCGTCACCCTGGGCAGTCGTCCTCCCGCGGCGTCACCCTGGACAGTCGTCCTCCCGCGGCGTCATCCTGGGCAGTCGTCCACCAGAGACTAAGGGAAGGTGACGGTGAGGGACGGGGTAGAGGGCGGCAAGGGAAGGAGACGGTGAGGGACGGGGTAGAGGGCGGCAAGGGAAGGAGACGGTGAGGGACGGGGTAGAGGGCGGCAAGGGACGGAGACGGTGAGGGACGGGGTAGAGGGCGGCAAGGGAAGGTGACTTTGAGGGACGGGGTAGAGGGCGGCAAGGGAAGGTGACGGTGAGGGACGGGGTAGAGGGCGGCAAGGGAAGGTGACGGTGAGGGACGGGGTAGAGGGCGGCAAGGGAAGGTGACGGTGAGGGACGGGGTAGAGGGCGGCAAGGGAAGGAGACGGTGAGGGACGGGGTAGAGGGCGGCAAGGGACGGAGACGGTGAGGGACGGAGTAGAGAGCGGCAAGGGAAGGAGACGGTGAGGGACGGGGTAGAGGGCGGCAAGGGAAGACAACACACTCACTGTGTGTACTTACCTATTGATTCCTGCACGATCAAGCTCTAGCAGCTGAACTCTGCTTTTCTAGCCGTTGGATGTCTAAATACAATGGCAATGTGTGCGTACATGTACGTGTGTGTGCGGGTGTGTGCGGGTGTGTGCGGGTGTGTGCGGGTGTGTGCGTGTGCGGGTGTGTGCGTGTGCGGGTGTGTGCGTGTGCGGGTGTGTGCGTGTGCGGGTGTGTGCGTGTGCGGGTGTGTGCGTGTGCGGGTGTGTGCGTGTGCGGGTGTGTGCGTGTGCGGGTGTGTGCGTGTGCGGGTGTGTGCGTGTGCGGGTGTGTGCGTGTGCGGGTGTGTGCGTGTGCGGGTGTGTGCGTGTGCGGGTGTGTGCGTGTGCGGGTGTGTGCGTGTGCGGGTGTGTGCGTGTGCGGGTGTGTGCGTGTGCGGGTGTGTGCGTGTGCGGGTGTGTGCGTGTGCGGGTGTGTGCGTGTGCGGGTGTGTGCGTGTGCGGGTGTGTGCGTGTGCGGGTGTGTGCGTGTGCGGGTGTGTGCGTGTGCGGGTGTGTGCGTGTGCGGGTGTGTGCGTGTGCGGGTGTGTGCGTGTGCGGGTGTGTGCGTGTGCGGGTGTGTGCGTGTGCGGGTGTGTGCGTGTGCGGGTGTGTGCGTGTGCGGGTGTGTGCGTGTGCGGGTGTGTGCGTGTGCGGGTGTGTGCGTGTGCGGGTGTGTGCGTGTGCGGGTGTGTGCGTGTGCGGGTGTGTGCGTGTGCGGGTGTGTGCGGGTGCGTGCGTGTGCGTGTGCGGGTGTGTGCGGGTGCGGGTGTGTGCGTGTGCGGGTGTGTGCGTGTGCGGGTGTGTGCGTGTGCGGGTGTGTGCGGGTGTGTGCGTGTGCGGGTGTGTGCGCCCGTGTGTGTGTGTGTGTGTGTGTGTACTCACCTAATTCACCTAATTGTGCTTGCGGGGGTTGACCTCTAGCTCTTTGGTCCCGCCTCTCAACCGTCAATCAACAGGTGTGCAGGTTCCTGAGCCTATTGAGCTCTATCATATCTATACTTGAAACTGTGTATGGAGTCAGCCTCCACCACATCACTGCCTAATGCATTCCATTTGTCAACCACTCTGACACTAAAAAAGTTCTTTCTAATATCTATGTGGCTCATTTGGGCACTCAGTTTCCACCTGTATCCCCTAGTGCGTGTGCCCCTTGTGTTAAATAGACTGTCTTTATCTACTCTATCAATTCCTTTGAGAATCTTGAATGTGGTGATCATGTCCCCCCTAACTCTTCTGTCTTCCAGCGAAGTAAGGTTTAATTCCCTTAGTCTCTCCTCGTAGCTCATATCTCTCAGCTCGGGTACTAGTCTGGTGGCAAACCTTTGAACCTTTTCCAGTTTGGTCTTATCCTTGACTAGATATGGACTCCATGCTGGGGCTGCATACTCCAGGATTGGCCTAACATATGTGGTATACAAAGTTCTGAATGATTCCTTACAGAAGTTTCTGAATGCCGTTCTTATGTTGGCCAGCCTGGCATATGCCGCTGATGTTATCCTCTTGATATGGGCTGCAGGAGACAGGTCTGGCGTGATATCAACCCCCAAGTCTTTCTTTCTCTGACTCTTGAAGTATTTCATCTCCCAGATGGTACCTAGTATCTGGCCTCTTGCTCCCTGCACCTATCTTCATTAAATTACATTTGCTTGGGTTAAACTCTAACAACCATTTGTTTGACCATTCCTTTAGCTTGTCTAGGTCTCCTTGAAGCCTCAAGCAGTCCTCTGTCTTAATCTTTCTCATAATTTTGGCATCGTCCGCAAACATTGAGAGAAATGAATCTATATCCTCCGGGAGATCATTTACATATATCAGAAACAAGATAGGACCGAGTACAGAGCCCTGTGGGACTCCACTGGTGACTTCACGCCAATCTGAGGTCTCGCCCCTCACCGTAACTCTCTGCTTCCTATTGCTCAGGTACTCCCTTATCCACTGGAGCACTTTACCAGCTACACCTGCCTGACTCTCCAGCTTATGTACGAGCCTCTTATGCAGTACTGTGTCAAAGGCTTTCCGACAATCCAAGAAAATGCAGTCCGCCCAGCCTTCTCTTTCTTGCTTAATGTTTGTCACCTGGTCGTAGAATTCTACACTGAATCCACATTTGCCGTCTTCCATATTTCTGGTAGGTCTCCCGTCTCCAGTGACCTACTATACACTATGGAGAGTGGCAAGCAAAGTACCTCTGCACACTCTTTCAGTATCCATGGTGAGATCCCATCTGGACCAACAACCTTTCTAACATCCAGATCCAGCAGGTGTCTCTTGACCTCCTCTCTCGTAATTTCGTACCCTTCCAAGGCCGCCTGGTTTAGCTCCCTTTCTCTTAGCACAGTGACCTCACCTTGTTCTATTGTGAAGACCTCCTGGAACATCTTGTTGAGTTCTTCACACACCTGTTTGTCATTCTCTGTATACCTGTCCTCGCCTGTTCTAAGTTTCAATACCTGTTCTTTCACTGTTGTTTTCCTTCTGATGTGATTGTGGAGACGCTTTGGTTTGGTCTTGGCTTTGTTTCCTATATCATTTTCATAACTTTTCTCTGCTTCTCTTCTCACCCTGACATACTCATTCCTGGTTCTCTAGTATCTCTCTCTGCTTTCTGGTGTTCTGTTATTCCGGAAGTTCCTCCACGCCCATTTCTTCAGTTTCTTTGCTTCCATGCATACCCTATTATACCATGGATTCTTCTGTTGCTTCTCGGATTTTTCCCTTTGGCTGGAATGAACCTGTTTACTGCCTCCTAACACTTCTGGGTAACATAGTCCATCATATCTTGTGCAGACTTATCTTTGAGGTCTGTGTCCCACGGTATTTCCCTTAGGAAAATTCTCATCTCTTCATAATTTCCCTTTCGGTATGCCAGATTTTTGTTTCCTAGTTCTTTCTTGGGGGAGATAATTCCTACCTCTACCAGGTACTCAAAGTTCAATACACTGTGATCACTCATTCCCAAGGGTGCTTCCATCTTAACTTCCCTTATATCCCACTCATTTCGGGTAAATATCAAATCAAGCATTGGTGGTTCATCGTCTCCTTTCATTCTTGTTGGTTCCTTGATATACTGGCTTAGAAAGTTTCTTGTTGCCACATCCAGCAGCTTAGCTCTCCATGTTTCTGGTCCTCCATGCGGGTCTCTGTTCTCCCAATCTATCTTCCCATGGTTGAAGTCTCACATAATTAGTAGTCCAGATCCATTCCTGCTAGCAACAGAAGCTGCTCTCTCTATTATGTTAATGGTGGCCATGTTGTTTCTATCATATTCCTGTCTGGTCTTCTGTCATTTGGTGGTGGATTATATATGACTACGACTATAATTTTTTGCTCTCCAGTTGTTTTGGTATCCGTTATGTAATCACTGAAACCTTCACAGCCCTGAATAACCATCTCCTCAAATCCCAGTCTTTTCTTACCAGCAGAGCTACCCCACCACCATCTCTTCCTTACCTCTCTTTCCTCATAACATAATAGTCCTGTGGGAACACTGTATTTGTTATGGTTTTTGTTAGCTTTGTTTCTGTGAGAGCTATTATGTCTGGGTTTCCCTCTAGTACTGTGATGGTGTTCCCCCCCTTATATTCCTCCCACGCCTGCAGTAAGAGTCATGTCCACTTTACCCGAGCGTTCTCTATGTCGCAGGCATCAGTTTGATATATGTGGGAGAATGTAGTGTTCTCGGAGTGCCGAGAAATTTGTAAAAGAAGAGTATTTTGGCCTGCGGTTTAGGCCCTTTAGGAAGCCAATATGACGCTGGCTACTCTGTTTTGCCGCCAAAACTGTGTGACGTCAGTCCGGTCAGAGCGCCACGGCGGCGCCATCAGTCTAAGACAGCACGTCAAGGAGGTCGGACGTGTGCTGGGGGGTCCTGTCAGTTGGACAGTTTACCCCGTCTCCGGAGGACTTACGCATTACCCGTGGTCTGCCATCACCTGTGGGGTCTTCCTTCGTTCATGTGTTGGACCAGAGAAGGAATTGACAGAATATTGAGCAACAAGTGCTCCAGGAACAGGTGTTGTGCAAGAGTGTAGTCTAGGCAGCGACGTATGCGATGGCTGATAGCTCCACAGTGATGACGTAGTGGCTGGGCCAATCCTCCGGAGGGAATCAGTCTGACACGACACGTCAAGGTGGTTGGACGTGCGAAGATTGGTCCTGTCAGTTTGACAGTTGTTTCCCGCTCCCGTGGATTTTACGCGTCACCTGAAGTCTGCAAGTACTCTGTGAGGTCTTCCTTCGTTCATGTGTTGGACCAGAGAGGGAATCGACGGGATATTGAGCAACAAGTGCTCCAGGACATGTACTGTGCAAGAAGAAGTGAAGTCTGTGCAGTGACGTATGCGACGTCTGAGGCAGTTCACCCGTTTGTGACGGCGTAGTGGCTGGACCGAGCCTCCGGGAAGCAGCGGAAGAAGAAAACTATTCGGGAATCCGAACGACTGCAGCCGAGACGTAGGCGGGCAGCCATAGCTGGGAGGAGAAGTTGACGGCCGGGAGACCGACTCCAACCCTACGAGAAGTCGTGGAGGAGCACGGACCTGCAATGAAAAGGCACGGAGACGACGCGTTTATGGTGGGACGTTGATTGAGTTCCTGGAGGACACGACAGAGTGTGTGTGGGGGCGTTCCCTACACGAGGCAGGAGCCAGGACCAGGAGCTACAACTCAACTCTCACCGGAGGATAGGTGGAAGTAGGTGATTCTAGTTTCCCTCCCAATTCCCCTTTAGTCAGCTATATTATTTAGCCAGAGTATTTTGTATGTCATGAGCAAGGCTCACCTATGTCACAGTAAGGCACCAGTGTGCAGAGTGGGACTATATAGAGTGCTCACGGAATTTATTACTATTATTGGTGTATGCAGGCACCCGGAGTAATTGATGAATTTACTGTGTTGATAACGTCTTTCATGAGACTTTAATATGATCATTTAGAGAGAGAATATATATATAAATAGGCCAGTATTTGGAGTTAGGCTATGTGCCCAGTAACTATGTTATTACCATTATTGATGTCTATGATTCATCCATATATATATATGTCTATGCTTGTGTATTGAATAATCATTCATGTGTGCAGTGAATAATTGTGTTATCGCCCACGAAAGGAATTACTGAGAACTCCAGTGATATATACTTGCATACGTTATCATTAAATGAAAGGCAGTGTGTAATACCATGACAGTGAATTATTGTGACCTTTAATATAGAAATGTTTGATTGAGCTCAAGATCAGTGTAGCGAAGTATTTACGTGCTATTGTTGCAAATATTGTGTGTTCGAACTTCTAGTGATCTTAGAGAACTTAAAGAAACAGAGCGCATGACGCCAGGAAAACAAGCAATAAACGCTCACACGGCGAGAAGGGCGCGGCCCAGCTGATTTTGACATTGACACGAGGGGGAGCATTGCCAGCTTGGCGAGTTCATGATTATATGTGTGGGAACGAGCGACTTCCGCTTGGAACAGCTGTTTGCTTATTTGATATAATCTTGTGGTGTCTTTGAATGAGTTTTAAGTAAAATACAAAGTACATTGGTGTTTATATCATCCCCTCCATATTTCTTGTGGCTATATAAAACCTGAAAGCAAATAGGGATAGAAGTAAATACCTGCCTGATATCAGATCTATTGAGTGTGTCCTTGCCACTGTTACCACAATTCAACAAAACCACTGACGTGTTACTGGACACCGGAAACACCAGTTGGCGACCTTGTGGTTAGTAGTAGAGCCCATGACGGGGCGGGCACACAATAGTTAAGTGAACAAGTTGTGTTCCCACTCCTTCTCGATCAGAGGCCGGTTGGGATTGACTGGGATACACTCCTGGCGTACAGTGGCGCCGCGAGGATAGAGTGAAGACCCGCAGGGCTACGGTGAGTGACCTTAAGTATACTGTTACTCGCCCCTTTCCCCTCTCATTGGAGGTGAACCCCGACATTGGCGACCTTGCCAGGATTAAGTACTTATACTGTCGCTTACCGAGAAACCACGACATTGGCGACCTTGCCAGGATTAAGTACTTATACTGTCGCTCACCGATAAACCCCGACAGTACTCATTCTCTAAGCTCATTTGCTTTATTTGTAATTCCATCTATGTTAGTGTACATTGCCTCGAGGTTCACTTTCTTCTGTCCCTTCTCATATCGCCTCCTTGGTGAGTGTGCTGCTGGTGGGGGAATCTATTCTATGGGTGTGAGGATCTGTGAGGTGGATAACAGGGTCTCAGAGGATACCGAGATGAGGGGTGGGGGGTCAAGTGAAAGGGGAGGGACAGGAAGGGTATGGGGTGAAAGGGAAGGGAGGACAGGAAGGAAAAGGGGGGAGGGGGGACATGGCGGGAGGACAGGAGGGGTAGAAGGGTGGGGATTGGGTGTGGGGGAGGGAGATTTGGCTGAGCATTTGAGTGGGGGCAGGGAGGGTTTGGGGTAGGGGGTTTTCTATGCAGAGGAGGGTGGTGGGGTTGCCCTCCCCGCTGGTGTTACTGGTTAGCTGGTTGTGGATTCCCCCCTCGCATCTGGGGAGTGTGTGTTGGGAGCTGTTATTTCCAGATTTTCCCCTCTCGCCCTACGCCTCTTCCTTGCTCCTGCCGCCATGGCTCTCTCCTCTCTCGTCATGTCTCTCTGGAGGAATACATTTTTGAATTCTCCCACATTTTACAGGTAGCTCTCCTTGTTAGAATCTTCTCTTTCGTGTTCTCGTTTGCAAACACTATCTTTAACACACGGTCTCGGTCTTTGTTGTACCAGCCTAGCCTGAAAACCTTCTCAATGCTATGCTCAGCCCCTTCCATGTCTAGTGCCTTCAGTATTTCATTCACTGCAGCTTTGTCCTTATCATTCCACTCCGTCCTATTGGAGTCTTTTCCTTTCCAGCAGCTGGCTAGTGGAGCGTTGCCGCTTCCTGTGAGGTGGCTGCCTTCATGGCTACCTCCATCATTGCAGACATTACTTCAGAATTTTTTTTTAAGCATTTCTGCAAATGTTGCTTTTATTGTGGCATTCTCTTCCAAAATACTATTACCACTTTCTCCCTAGATGATTTTCCGAGTCTCAGCATCGATACCGTTCTCTTTGAGGGCTCTAATCTCCTCCTTTGCTGCTGTCAGCTCTCTTTTCAGGTTGCTTATTTCGTTCTTCATTTCCTGCATCATTTCTTGCATCTCCCTCTTGATGTCCTCATCAAGAGTGTGAGTGTGTGTGTGTGTGTGTGTGTGTGTGTGTGTGTGTGTGTGTGTGTGTGTGTGTGTGTGTGTGTGTGTGTGTGTGTGTGTGTGTGTGTGTGTGTGTGCGCGCGCGCGCGCGCGCGAGCGTGTGCTCGTGCGTGTCCCAAACCCCCTCCTCTCCGGGGGTCACCATGAACAACAAACCACATAAGACAGAGCGGTGATATTTGGAGTACATAGACGAGCCCTTTGAGCAACTCCACCGACTGGATCTTCCAACCTCAACTGCACAGCCGGGTGTATTTACCTCCCTCGGCATGTCCAGCCCAGACCATGAACTTGGCCCTCACCAAAGCACTGTAGAAAACTATTACCCCCCACAGAGGAACGCCTAGACTGGCAGTACCTCTGGTGGTGGCCTCCCCCAGGGCGAGGGAAAACTTGCCAACCTACGTGTTGTCATGTGAGTGTGTGTGTAACAAGTGTAACACATCTGACTTAGAATCACACGTCTCCCTTGATTACAACCAAACTTTGTTCTCTAATGAGAGCCCATAATGCTTGAAACATACTGATGCTGATAGAGCTGTAGTGTGTGTAATCACACTATGTAACTGTAGTCCCCGTGGCACAGTGGTAAAACACTCGCCCGGCACTTCGCGAGCACTTTGGCCTTGGTTCGTACCCTGGCCGGGGAAGATGGACTGGGCACCAATCTTTAATTGTAGCCAATGTTCACCCAGCAGTGAATGGGTACCTGGTTATTAAACGACTTGGCAGGTTGTATTCCAGAGGAAAAGTAGGATTAAGGACCTGGTGGAAAAGCTATGCATGGTAATGACTTTACAAGAATGTAAGAACTCTTGTATATATAAATAAAAACAAAAACCAATGAAGAAATAGTACAGCAATTCTGTTGTTAGAAGCCATCCTGGAAGGCTACTGATGGCAGTATTATGCCTCACGCAATGTGTACACACACACACACGAGGTCAGGTCAACGGCCGACCCAGGATTAGTGAAGGACTCCTGGCACCACAACCCACATCACCACGGATGAACCTGTAGCGACCCTCTAAAACAGGCGCTGCAGAATAACCGATCGCTGATTGGCCAGTCCCAGAGACAAAAGCTGAAGCTCATTAAAGCATGATTTGTGTATTGGGTCAAATATTCCAGCCTTGGGAAGTCAGGCATAACAGATGTGTGATTTGTTTGTTGGGAACTGGACTGTTGAAAAGTGTACCACTTATCGTTTGTTATCTGTCATCTGTATAGAGAGATACACAAGTGTTCTGTGAACGTTGTGTGAGAACCACAAGTGTCACCACAGAGAATCTAAGAGTAAAATGTTTTAAACGAAAGTCAGAAGAAAGAACCAAAACTGTAGATGTCACTCTGTTTTCTCTCTCAAACTTGTTTTTAGCTGCCAAACGCCACCCACGTGGTACTCTACCAACAGCAGCACCTCCAACTGTTAAGAGACCCGCTGCTAACCTACTACTCCACATGATGCACTCATGCACCTGTACACCTCACACGTCACTTTAGCTCAAGTATCTTAAGTGTGCCTGCGTATGTTATCAATATGTTATCTACATTGATACTGTATGCAGTCCTTTTAGATTGCACCACCACGACTTCTCCGACGTTGAGGAGTGTAATCCAGTATATCCAAAGTCGTCCCACAAGATCGACCATCGCGAAGACCAACTGGTCACACCTTCTGCGAGATGTGTATATGCGAGTTATTGATATGAAGGTATGAGGCCGGCATACTGTAAGGATTAAGCTCTGTTGGTTGCTCGCCCGGTGTAGCAGGTGGACCCTGGTAGGGTTGCTGATGTGGCCTGAGTGATGGGGGGCCCCATCTCCCCCGTTCTGTAGGGTCACTCTGTTGGTCTAGTTTACTGGCAAAGGTGACTACCCTCCAGTGGAGCTGGTGTTATGCGAGATGCTGCGTGTGGATGTGGCTGTCATCTATGGCGTGGAGTTCGTCTCTTCTCATCGGGAAGTGGTGAAATGTGCTGCCGCAGAGGATTACAGTGTGCTTTTACACGGCTATGAGGTGCAGTCGTTTCAACTGCCAGACGCTGCTGGTTCGATGGTTATCTCTAACCGGAGTGGTGCCCTCACCTATGTCAGTGTCCATGGTGCTCCACTTGAATTCCTGGAGGAGCTGCTATGGAAGTACTTTGCGCAACTTGGTGCTGTTGTGAGTGTGAGGTTCAATATGATTTCCTCCTAGCGCCTCCGAGGCATACAGACTAGTATCCGCACCCTGGGGAAGTGGCTGCATACGGAAATCCCATGTTCCGTGAAACTTATGGGCTATTACATCCATAACATACCATGCACAGCAGCCTCGCATGTGCTTCCGCTGCTGGCTGTTGGGCCATCTGGCTGCTGGCTGTTGGGCCATCTGGCTGCTGGCTGCTTGGCGGCTGCCCTCGAGAGCGTTAATCTTTCACGAAGAAGATTTTCTTCCGTTAGCTGTTGATGAGGATCCAGCGTGTGGAGTTGTGCAAATACCTGTGGATGTCGAGCCTCGCCTGTTATCGGTTTCTGTGCTGGCTCCTGCTGGTGTTCGGGTGCCTGATACTGCGCAGTTGCCGGGTTTGTGTTCGGTGGCTGTTGGTGGTGATGCTGGGGTGGGTGTGGCCCGGTCAAAGGCCTTGTCTCCACATCCGTCTTCTGTAGATGTTCCAGCCGGTACTCCTGTGGCTCCTGTCTTTGTGCCCCCGTCACCCCCACTGCCTTTGTCACCAGTGCTGCTAGATGTTGTGTATTCCGGGCCTCCTGCTGAGATTGGGCCTATCCTCCATGTGGTCGCTGTTGCCGAGGTCCTGCGTCATGCCTGGGTAAGGGCTCCCAGCGTCTCTCATGTCTCGGCTTCTGGTCTAATGGACAGCTCGGACGATTTGCGTCCGGATCTTAAGCACTCGGGGCTCTCTTACCCTATTTTGGCCTTGGTGGACGTGGCCTGGGCGGATGTGGGGGGAGTTTCAAAGTTTTGTCGTCTTCTGTGGACGTTGTGGATCATGGTACCGTCTTGTGATGGCGGTATGGCTTCGGCCGTGGTGGTGGCGGAGGTACACGCGGCGGATGGCGGCGAGACTGTGGGGAGCTCTGCGTTGTTACTTGAGCCCCCTCCCTCCAGCAAAGCCTGTTGTCGTCCTCCCACAGTGGGAGACGGTTCCTTCTCCCGAAGTGGCTTCTGTCGTCCTGAAGAAGGATGTTCCTCGTGGGAGATCTGAGTCTGTGCTGTTGCAGAACGTTGGGTGTGATTCCCCCCTGTGGTGCCACCCCCCTGTTGCTGCCCCTGCTGGGGGGGGGGGGGTTGCCTCCTTGGGGCCCATTCTGGTGCTTGGTTTTGTACCTCCGGGTGCGACGGAATGGGTCATGCCAGTTCTGTGGATTTCTTCGACTGTGTGGGTGCCTAGTGTGCAGAAATTCGTCACTGGCATTCCTGAGTTCATGTTGCACCCCCGGGAGATGCCTGGGAATATTTCCGACGATGAGTGGGTAATGTGGGAGGCATACCGTATCCTATTTCCAAGGGCTGAGTTTCCTCAAAAATATAAGAAATATGTTAAATGATGTGTTCTTGTTTATACACTCATATTATGTTTATTTTCAGTTTTGTGGCCCAGTTGGCCCTTCAGACCTATGGTCTTGTACCTTTGTTTCTGTATGCTCTCCTTGTGTTTCTGTATGTTCTCCTTGTGTTTCTGTATGTACTGTGTTGTGTTTGTGTATCCGTTTTGGACTACCCTCTGTATTGTTTTGTGTATCCTCATTGCTATATATTTTGTGTTTCTGTGTTTTCCAATGTTTGTGTTTTTTTGTGTATCATGTTATTTTTCTGTAATTATTTTATGGTAATTATTTAGCATGCTTTGCATGGAAATATAAAAACAAAAATAATAAAATTTTATTTTTTGTGTTATTGTCGATCTGTGCGTCGATTCTAGATCAGCGAAAGCTTGCTTGCTTTGCTACCCACCTACAACAGGTGGAGGCAAGAGGTAAAGACATACCTGATGGTGATCAATTAATTAGCTGTTTGATATCACGATTGTTTCATCTGTTGTATTGACTGTCTGCATAACAGATCATTATTTTGTTGATTCTGCATTCCATTATATCGATTGACTGATCATCCAGCTGTTGGAACTCCTGTGTTCCTATAAAATAAATTGGAACATACACACATGGGGTCCGTGTTTCGAGTCTCCTAAAGCCCAGGTGAATGGAATCCTGTGTTCCTCTTGCAACTGTCAGTGTTAAGAAAGCCATAGTAATGATTGGTTGTCTTAGTAAATGTTAAGACATGATTGTCCACAAGTGAACTATGTGATTGGTCAGATGAGATGCCACAGTGTCCCCTGATGCTGTACAAGCTTTGCTAACATCCCTCTAAGAATATTAGAAACCTCTATATTATTAGCACCCAAGATTTGTGAATACTTGTCTATGAGTTATATTATTGTATAAAACTTTCTTTACTAAATACCATCACTCACATGGTTACTTTCAGTACTAATTCTCCCTCCAAGTCCTAAGACATTATAAAGCCTCTTTCTGTTAAAACTAGATCTTTAGTTAAGTTTACAACTCTTCAACTTCTTAAAACTATCCACTTTCATAAATTTACAAATCTGATAGATGATCCACTGAGAAGTTCTGTGGTGTTTTTGTTGCATTGAAGTTGACTCATTAGACCAGTGTGATTCTAGGCCAAGAGAGCGTGTTGATAAAGACTGCCCCACAAAGGGGCTGGGCCCTTACTTTACCCTGTACTCCCTGGCCCCGTATGCTTGCTCTCATATTCGCTAAGCTCAAATGACATTGAAGCTGTCACCCATTGTAAAGTTGAGATGGTGCATGCAATTGCAGCCAGAGTAGAGCAAAATTTCACAACACACTAATGTTGGAGTAACTTGACTTGCAACAGTCTCCATAAGTAATAATGGCATTCTCTACAGTTTCTTCAACCAGCTTTTATACCTATTGCTATTAAGTGACAGACAACTCGCTCAGACCGTGATACCCCGGGAACATGGGAAGGATAAAGTGATCACCTCCTTTGTAGGGAAATCTACCGGTGAATGACTTGATTATTAATTCAAGAAAATGTATTTAATTGTATTTATTACTTTTGAGCGGACTGTATTTTATAATTTATTTTCATCAGTAAACTTCCCTTCATACATTTGTGGAGAGATATATTTTTATCTTACCGAAATTAAACGGAAGATTTAATTCTTAAGGAGTATAATCACACTACTACTTGTTAGGTAAAGAATTCTATAACCAAAGCTGTTGGGTAGTGTGAGACTTGGTCCTCCAGCCTGGGACTTGGTCCCAGGCTGGAGGACCACAACATACAACTTGCTCACAACATACCTGGTGTGCTCACAATACACCTGGTGCGCTCACAATACACCTGGTGCGCTCACAACACACCTGGTGCGCTCACAACATACCTGGTGCGCTCACAACATACCTGGTGCGCTCACAACATACCTGGTGCGCTCACAACATACCTGGTGCGCTCACAACATACCTGGTGCGCTCACAACATACCTGGTGCGCTCACAACATACCTGGTGCGCTCACAACATACCTGGTGCGCTCACAACATACCTGGTGCGCTCACAACATACCTGGTGCGCTCACAACATACCTGGTGCGCTCACAACATACCTGGTGCGCTCACAACATACCTGGTGCGCTCACAACATACCTGGTGCGCTCACAACATACCTGGTGCGCTCACAACATACCTGGTGCGCTCACAACATACCTGGTGCGCTCACAACATACCTGGTGCGCTCACAACATACCTGGTGCGCTCACAACATACCTGGTGCGCTCACAACATACCTGGTGCGCTCACAACATACCTGGTGCGCTCACAACATACCTGGTGCGCTCACAACATACCTGGTGCGCTCACAACATACCTGGTGCGCTCACAACATACCTGGTGCGCTCACAACATACCTGGTGCGCTCACAACATACCTGGTGCGCTCACAACATACCTGGTGCGCTCACAACATACCTGGTGCGCTCACAACATACCTGGTGCGCTCACAACATACCTGGTGCGCTCACAACATACCTGGTGCGCTCACAACATACCTGGTGCGCTCACAACATACCTGGTGCGCTCACAACATACCTGGTGCGCTCACAACATACCTGGTGCGCTCACAACATACCTGGTGCGCTCACAACATACCTGGTGCGCTCACAACATACCTGGTGCGCTCACAACATACCTGGTGCGCTCACAACATACCTGGTGCGCTCACAACATACCTGGTGCGCTCACAACATACCTGGTGTGCTCACAATATACCTGGTGTGCCCACAACATACATGGAATGCTCACAACATATCTGGTGTGCTCACAATATACCTGGTGTGCCCACAACATAACTGGTGTGCTCACAATATACCTGGTGTGCTCACAACATACCTGGAGTGCTCACAACATACCTGGAGTGCTCACAACATACCTGGTGTGCACAAAACATATATGGAATGCTCACAACATATCTGGTGTGCTCACAACATATCTGGTGTGCTCACAACATATCTGGTGTGCTCACAACATATCTGGTGTGCTCACAACATATCTGGTGTGCTCACAACATACCTGGAGTGCTCACAATATGCCTGGGGTGCTCACAATACACCTGGTGTGCTCACAATATACCTGGAGTGCTCACAACATACCTGGTGTGCTCACAACATACCTGGTGGGCTCACATTATACCTGGAGTGCTCACAACATAACTGGGGTGCTCACAATATACCTCGTGTGCTCACCACATACCTGGAGTGCTCACAACATACCTAGTGTGCTCACAATATACCTGGTTTGCTCACAATATACCTGGATTGCTCACAATATACCTGGTGTGCCCACAACATACATGGAATGCTCACAACATACATGGAATGCTCACAACATATCTTGTGTGCTCACAATATACCTGGATTGCTCACAATATACCTGGTGTGCCAACAACATACATGGAATGCTCACAACATACATAGAATGCTCACAACATACATGGAATGCTCACAACATATCTGGTGTGCTCACAACATATCTGGTGTGCTCACAACATATCTGGTGTGCTCATAACATACCTGGAGTGCTCACAACATACCTGGAGTGCTCACATTATACCTGGTGTGCTCACAACATACCTGGGTGTTCACAACATACCTGGGTGCTCACAACATACCTGGTGTGCTTACAATATGCCTGGTGTGCTCACAATATACCTGGTGTACTGACTGGAGTACTCACAATATAACTGGTGTGCTCACAATATACCTGGTGTGCTCCCTGGAGTGCTCACAATATACCTGGAGTGCTCACAATATACCAAGTGTGCTCACAACATATCTGCTGTGCTCAAAACATATCTGGTGTGCTCACAACATATCTGGTGTGCTCAAAACATATCTGGTGTGCTCACAACATACCTGGTGTCCTCACAATATACCTGGTGTGCTCACAAAATACCTGGTGTGCTCACAATATACCTGGTGTGCTCACAATATACCTGGTGTGCTCACAATATACCTGGTGTGCTCACAATATACCTGGTGTGCTCACAATATACCTGGTGTGCTCACAATATACCTGGTGTGCTCACAAAATACCTGGTGTGCTCACAAAATACCTGGTGTGCTCACAACATACCTGGAGTGCTCACAACATACCTGGAGTGCTCACAACATACCTGGAGTGCTCACAACATATCTGGTGTGCTCACAACATACGTGGTGTGCTCACAACATATCTGGTGTGCTCACAACATACCTGGAGTGCTGACAACATACCTAGTGTGCTCACAATATACCTGGTGTGCCCACAACAAACATGGAATGCTCACAACATATCTGGTGTGCTCACAATATAACTGGTGTGCACACAACATACCTGGTGTGCACACAACATACATGGAATGCTCACAACATATCTGGTGTGCTCACAACATACCTGGTGTGCTTACAATATACCTGGAGTGCTCACAACATACCTGGTGTGCTCACAACATACCTGGTGTGCTCACAACATACCTGGTGTGCTCACAACATACCTGGTTTGCTCACAACATACCTGGTGTGCTCACAACATACCTGGTGTGCTCACAACATACCTGGTGTGCTCACAACATACCTGGTGTGCTCACAACATACCTGGTGTGCTCACAACATACCTGGTGTGCTCACAACATACCTGGTGTGCTCACAACATACCTGGTGTGCTCACAACATACCTGGTGTGCTCACAACATACCTGGTGTGCTCACAACATACCTGGTGTGCTCACAACATACCTGGTGTGCTCACAACATACATGGTGTGCTCACAACATACCTGGTGTGCTCACAACATACCTGGTGTGCTCACAACATACCTGGTGTGCTCACAACATACCTGATGTGCTCACAACATACCTGGTGTGCTCACAACATACCTGGTGTGCTCACAATATACCTGGTGTGCTCACAATATACCTGGTGTGCTCACAATATACCTGTTGTGCTCACAATATACCTGGTGTGCTCACAATATACCTGGTGTGCTCACAATATACCTGGTGTGCCAACAACATACATGGAGTGCTCACAATATACCTGGTGTGCACACAACATATATGGAATGCTCACAACATCTCTGGTGTGCTCACAACATACCTAGTGTGCTCACAACATACCTGGAGTGCTCACAATATGCCTGGGGTGCTCACAATACACCTGGTGTGCTCACAATATACCTGGATTGCTCACAACATACCTGGTGTGCTCACAACATACCTGGTGTGCTCACAATATACCTGGTGTGCTCACATTATACCTGGAGTGCTCACAACATAACTGGAGTGCTCACAACATACCTGGTTTGCTCACAATATACCTCGTGTGCTCACCACATACCTGGAGTGCTCACAACTTACCTAGTGTGCTCACAATATACCTGGTGTGCTCACAATATACCTGGATTACTCACAATATACCTGGTGTGCCCACAACATACATGGAATGCTTACAACATACATGGAATGCTCACAACATATCTGGTGTGCTCACAATATACCTGGATTGCTCACAATATACCTGGTGTGCCCACAACATACATGGAATGCTCACAACATACATGGAATGCTCACAACATACCTAGAGTGCTCACAATATATCTGGTGTGCACACAACATATATGGAATGCTCACAACATATCTGGTGTGCTCACAACATATCTGGTGTGCTCACAATATACCTGGAGTGCTCACAATATACCTGGCGTGCTCACAACATACCTGGAGTGCTCACAACATATCTGGTGTGCTCACAACATATCTGGTGTGCTCACAATATATCTGGTGTGCTCACAATATATCTGGTGTGCTCACAATATATCTGGTGTGCTCACAACATACCTGGAGTGCTCACAACATACCTGGAGTGCTCACAACATACCTGGAGTGCTCACAACATACCTGGAGTGCTCACAACATACCTGGATTGCTCACAACATACCTGGAGTGCTCACAACATACCTGTAGTGCTCACAACATACCTGGAGTGCTCATAACATACCTGGAGTGCTCATAACATACCTGGAGTGCTCACAATATACCTGGTGTGCTCACAATATACCTGGAGTGCTCACAACATACCTGGAGTGCTCACAACATACCTGGTGTGCTCACAATATACCTAGAGTGCTCACAATATACCTAGAGTGCTCACAATATACCTAGAGTGCTCACAACATACCTGGAGTGCTCACATTATACCTGGTGCTCACAACATACCTGCGTGCTCACAACATACCTGGGTGCTCACAACATACCTGGTGTGCTTACAATATACCTGGTGTGCTCACAATATACCTGGTGTACTGACTGGAGTACTAACAATATAACTGGTGTGCTCACAATATACCTGGTGTGCTCCCTGGAGTGCTCACAATATACCTGGAGTGCTCATAATATGCCAAGTGTGCTCCCTGGAGTGCTCAAAACATATCTGGTGTGCTCAAAACATATCTGGTGTGCTCACAACATATCTGGTGTGCTCAAAACATATCTGGTGTGCTCACAACATATCTGGTGTCCTCACAATATACCTGGTGTGCTCACAATATACCTGGTGTGCTCACAATATACCTGGTGTGCTCACAATATACCTGGTGTGCTCACAATATACCTGGTGTGCTCACAATATACCTGGTGTGCTCACAATATACCTGGTGTGCTCACAATATACCTGTTGTGCTCACAATATACCTGTTGTGCTCACAATATACCTGGTGTGATCACAATATACCTGGTGTGATCACAATATACCTGGTGTGCTCACAACGTACCTGGAGTGCTCACAAGATATCTGGTGTGCTCACAATATACCTGAAGTGCTCACAAAATACCTGGCGTGCTCACAACATACCTGGAGTGCTCACAACATATCTGGTGTGCTCACAACATATCTGGTGTGCTCACAATATATCTGGTGTGCTCACAACATACCTGGAGTGCTCACAACATACCTGGAGTGCTTACAACATACCTGGAGTGCTCACAACATACCTGGAGTGCTCACAACATACCTGGAGAGCTCACAACATACCTGGAGTGCTCACAACATACCTGGAGTGCTCACAACATACCTGGAGTGCTCACAACATACCTGGAGTGCTCACAACATACCTGGAGTGCTCACAACATACCTGGAGTGCTCACAATATACCTGGAGTGCTCACAATATACCTGGTGTGCTCACAATATACCTGGTGTGCTCACAACATACCTGGAGTGCTCACAACATACCTGGAGTGCTCACAACATACCTGGTGTGCTCACAATATACCTAGAGTGCTCACAATATACCTAGAGTGCTCACAATATACCTAGAGTGCTCACAATATACCTGGAGTGCTCACAATATACCTGGTGTGCTCACAACATATCTGGTGTGCACACAACATATCTGGTGTGCTCACAACATATCTCGTGTGCTCATAACATACCTGGAGTGCTCACAACATACCTGGAGTGCTCACATTATACCTGGTGTGCTCACAACATACCTGCGTGCTCACAACATACCTGGGTGCTCACAACATACCTGGTGTGCTTACAATATACCTGGTGTGCTCACAATATTCCTGGTGTACTGACTGGAGTACTCACAATATAACTGGTGTGCTCACAATATACCTGGTGTGCTCCCTGGAGTGCTCACAATATACCTGCAGTGCTCATAATATACCAAGTGTGCTCCCTGGAGTGCTTACAACATATCTGGTGTGCTCAAAACATATTTGGTGTGCTCACAACATATCTGGTGTGCTCACAACATATCTGGTGTCCTCACAATATACCTGGTGTGCTCACAATATACCTGGAGTGCTCACAATATACCTGGTGTGCTCACAATATACCTGATGTGCTCACAATATACCTGGTGTGCTCACAATATACCTGGTGTGCTCACAATATACCTGGTGTGCTCACAATATACCTGGTGTGCTCACAATATACCTGGTGTGCTCACAATATACCTGGTGTGCTCACAATATACCTGGTGTGCTCACAATATACCTGGTGTGCTCACAATATACCTGGTGTGCTCTCAATATACCTGGTGTGCTCTCAATATACCTGGTGTGCTCACAACAAACCTGGAGTGCTCACAACATACCTGGAGTGCTCACAACACACCTGGAGTGCTCACAACATACCTGGAGTGCTCACAACATACCTGGAGTGCTCACAACATACCTGGAGTGCTCACAACATACCTGGAGTGCTCACAACATACCTGGAGTGCTCACAACATATCTGGTGTGCTCACAACATATCTGGTGTGCTCACAATATACCTAGAGTGCTCACAACATACCTGGTGTGCTCACAACATACCTGGTATGCTCACAACATACCTGGTGTGCTCACAACATACCTGGTGTGCTCACAACATACCTGGTGTGCTCACAACATACCTGGTGTGCTCACAACATACCTGGTGTGCTCACAACATACCTGGTGTGCTCACAACATAACTGGGGTGCTCACAATATACCTGGTGTGCTCACAACATACCAGGATTGCTCACAATATACCTGGTGTGCCCACAACAAACATGGAATGCTCACAACACATCTGGTGTGCACACAACATACCTGGTGTGCACACAACATACATGGAATGCTCACAACATATCTGGTGTGCTCACAACATACCTGGTGTGCTCACAACATATCTGGTGTCCTCACAATATACCTGGTGTGCTCACAATATACCTGGAGTGCTCACAATATACCTGGTGTGCTCACAATATACCTGGTGTGCTCACAATATACCTGGTGTGCTCACAATATACCTGGTGTGCTCACAATATACCTGGTGTGCTCACAATATACCTGGTGTGCTCACAATATACCTGGTGTGCTCACAACATACCTGGAGTGCTCACAACATACCTGGAGTGCTCACAATATACCTGGAGTGCTCACAATATACCTGGTGTGCTCACAATATACCTGGTGTGCTCACAATATACCTGGAGTGCTCACAACATACCTGGAGTGCTCACAACATACCTGGTGTGCTCACAATATACCTAGAGTGCTCACAATATACCTAGAGTGCTCACAATATACCTAGAGTGCTCACAATATACCTGGAGTGCTCACAATATACCTGGTGTGCTCACAACATATCTGGTGTGCACACAACATATCTGGTGTGCTCACAACATATCTCGTGTGCTCATAACATACCTGGAGTGCTCACAACATACCTGGAGTGCTCACATTATACCTGGTGTGCTCACAACATACCTGCGTGCTCACAACATACCTGGGTGCTCACAACATACCTGGTGTGCTTACAATATACCTGGTGTGCTCACAATATTCCTGGTGTACTGACTGGAGTACTCACAATATAACTGGTGTGCTCACAATATACCTGGTGTGCTCCCTGGAGTGCTCACAATATACCTGGAGTGCTCATAATATACCAAGTGTGCTCCCTGGAGTGCTTACAACATATCTGGTGTGCTCAAAACATATTTGGTGTGCTCACAACATATCTGGTGTGCTCACAACATATCTGGTGTCCTCACAATATACCTGGTGTGCTCACAATATACCTGGAGTGCTCACAATATACCTGGTGTGCTCACAATATACCTGATGTGCTCACAATATACCTGGTGTGCTCACAATATACCTGGTGTGCTCACAATATACCTGGTGTGCTCACAATATACCTGGTGTGCTCACAATATACCTGGTGTGCTCACAATATACCTGGTGTGCTCTCAATATACCTGGTGTGATCACAATATACCTGGTGTGCTCACAACAAACCTGGAGTGCTCACAACATACCTGGAGTGCTCACAACACACCTGGAGTGCTCACAACATACCTGGAGTGCTCACAACATACCTGGAGTGCTCACAACATATCTGGTGTGCTCACAACATATCTGGTGTGCTCACAATATACCTGGAGTGCTCACAACATACCTGGTGTGCTCACAACATACCTGGTATGCTCACAACATACCTGGTGTGCTCACAACATACCTGGTGTGCTCACAACATACCTGGTGTGCTCACAACATACCTGGTGTGCTCACAACATACCTGGTGTGCTCACAACATACCTGGTGTGCTCACAACATACCTGGTGTGCTCACAACATAACTGGGGTGCTCACAATATACCTGGTGTGCTCACAACATACCAGGATTGCTCACAATATACCTGGTGTGCCCACAACAAACATGGAATGCTCACAACACATCTGGTGTGCACACAACATACCTGGTGTGCACACAACATACATGGAATGCTCACAACATATCTGGTGTGCTCACAACATACCTGGTGTGCTCACAACATATCTGGTGTCCTCACAATATACCTGGTGTGCTCACAATATACCTGGAGTGCTCACAATATACCTGGTGTGCTCACAATATACCTGGTGTGCTCACAATATACCAGGTGTGCTCACAATATACCTGGTGTGCTCACAATATACCTGGTGTGCTCACAATATACCTGATGTGCTCACAATATACCTGGTGTGCTCACAATATACCTGGTGTGCTCACAATATACCTGTTGTGCTCACAATATACCTGTTGTGCTCACAATATACCTGGTGTGATCACAATATACCTGGTGTGATCACAATATACCTGGTGTGATCACAATATACCTGGTGTGCTCACAACGTACCTGGAGTGCTCACAAGATATCTGGTGTGCTCACAATATACCTGAAGTGCTCACAAAATACCTGGCGTGCTCACAACATACCTGGAGTGCTCACAACATATCTGGTGTGCTCACAACATATCTGGTGTGCTCACAATATATCTGGTGTGCTCACAACATACCTGGAGTGCTCACAACATACCTGGAGTGCTTACAACATACCTGGAGTGCTCACAACATACCTGGAGTGCTCACAACATACCTGGAGAGCTCACAACATACCTGGAGTGCTCACAACATACCTGGAGTGCTCACAACATACCTGGAGTGCTCACAACATACCTGGAGTGCTCACAACATACCTGGAGTGCTCACAACATACCTGGAGTGCTCACAACATACCTGGAGTGCTCACAATATACCTGGTGTGCTCACAATATACCTGGTGTGCTCACAATATACCTGGAGTGCTCACAACATACCTGGAGTGCTCACAACATACCTGGTGTGCTCACAATATACCTAGAGTGCTCACAATATACCTAGAGTGCTCACAATATACCTGGAGTGCTCACAATATACCTGGTGTGCTCACAACATATCTGGTGTGCACACAACATATCTGGTGTGCTCACAACATATCTCGTGTGCTCATAACATACCTGGAGTGCTCACAACATACCTGGAGTGCTCACATTATACCTGGTGTGCTCACAACATACCTGCGTGCTCACAACATACCTGGGTGCTCACAACATACCTGGTGTGCTTACAATATACCTGGTGTGCTCACAATATTCCTGGTGTACTGACTGGAGTACTCACAATATAACTGGTGTGCTCACAATATACCTGGTGTGCTCCCTGGAGTGCTCACAATATACCTGGAGTGCTCATAATATACCAAGTGTGCTCCCTGGAGTGCTTACAACATATCTGGTGTGCTCAAAACATATTTGGTGTGCTCACAACATATCTGGTGTGCTCACAACATATCTGGTGTCCTCACAATATACCTGGTGTGCTCACAATATACCTGGAGTGCTCACAATATACCTGGTGTGCTCACAATATACCTGATGTGCTCACAATATACCTGGTGTGCTCACAATATACCTGGTGTGCTCACAATATACCTGGTGTGCTCACAATATACCTGGTGTGCTCACAATATACCTGGTGTGCTCACAATATACCTGGTGTGCTCACAATATACCTGGTGTGATCACAATATACCTGGTGTGCTCACAACAAACCTGGAGTGCTCACAACATACCTGGAGTGCTCACAACACACCTGGAGTGCTCACAACATACCTGGAGTGCTCACAACATACCTGGAGTGCTCACAACATATCTGGTGTGCTCACAACATATCTGGTGTGCTCACAATATACCTGGAGTGCTCACAACATACCTGGAGAGCTCACAACATACCTGGAGTGCTCACAACATACCTGGAGTGCTCACAACATACCTGGAGTGCTCACAACATACCTGGAGTGCTCACAACATACCTGGAGTGCTCACAACATACCTGGAGTGCTCACAATATACCTGGAGTGCTCACAATATACCTGGTGTGCTCACAATATACCTGGTGTGCTCACAATATACCTGGAGTGCTCACAACATACCTGGAGTGCTCACAACATACCTGGTGTGCTCACAATATACCTAGAGTGCTCACAATATACCTAGAGTGCTCACAATATACCTAGAGTGCTCACAATATACCTGGAGTGCTCACAATATACCTGGTGTGCTCACAACATATCTGGTGTGCACACAACATATCTGGTGTGCTCACAACATATCTCGTGTGCTCATAACATACCTGGAGTGCTCACAACATACCTGGAGTGCTCACATTATACCTGGTGTGCTCACAACATACCTGCGTGCTCACAACATACCTGGGTGCTCACAACATACCTGGTGTGCTTACAATATACCTGGTGTGCTCACAATATTCCTGGTGTACTGACTGGAGTACTCACAATATAACTGGTGTGCTCACAATATACCTGGTGTGCTCCCTGGAGTGCTCACAATATACCTGGAGTGCTCATAATATACCAAGTGTGCTCCCTGGAGTGCTTACAACATATCTGGTGTGCTCAAAACATATTTGGTGTGCTCACAACATATCTGGTGTGCTCACAACATATCTGGTGTCCTCACAATATACCTGGTGTGCTCACAATATACCTGGAGTGCTCACAATATACCTGGTGTGCTCACAATATACCTGATGTGCTCACAATATACCTGGTGTGCTCACAATATACCTGGTGTGCTCACAATATACCTGGTGTGCTCACAATATACCTGGTGTGCTCACAATATACCTGGTGTGCTCACAATATACCTGGTGTGCTCACAATATACCTGGTGTGATCACAATATACCTGGTGTGCTCACAACAAACCTGGAGTGCTCACAACACACCTGAAGTGCTCACAACACACCTGGAGTGCTCACAACATACCTGGAGTGCTCACAACATACCTGGAGTGCTCACAACATATCTGGTGTGCTCACAACATATCTGGTGTGCTCACAATATACCTGGAGTGCTCACAACATACCTGGTGTGCTCACAACATACCTGGTATGCTCACAACATACCTGGTGTGCTCACAACATACCTGGTGTGCTCACAACATACCTGGTGTGCTCACAACATACCTGGTGTGCTCACAACATACCTGGTGTGCTCACAACATAACTGGGGTGCTCACAATATACCTGGTGTGCTCACAACATACCAGGATTGCTCACAATATACCTGGTGTGCCCACAACAAACATGGAATGCTCACAACACATCTGGTGTGCACACAACATACCTGGTGTGCACACAACATACATGGAATGCTCACAACATATCTGGTGTGCTCACAACATACCTGGTGTGCTCACAACATATCTGGTGTCCTCACAATATACCTGGTGTGCTTACAATATACCTGGAGTGCTCACAATATACCTGGTGTGCTCACAATATACCTGGTGTGCTCACAATATACCTGGTGTGCTCACAATATATCTGGAGTGCTCACAACATACCTGGTGTGCTCACAACATATCTGGAGTGCTCACAACATATCTGGTGTCCTCACAATATACCTGGTGTGCTTACAATATACCTGGAGTGCTCACAATATACCTGGTGTGCTTACAATATACCTGGAGTGCTCACAATATACCTGGTGTGCTCACAATATACCTGGTGTGCTCACAACATACCTGGTGTGCTCACAACATACCTGGTGTGCTCACAACATACCTAGTGTGCTCACAACATACCTGGTGTGCTCACAACATACATGGTGTGCTCACAACATACCTGGTGTGCTCACAACATACCTGGTGTGCTCACAACATACCTGGTGTGCTCACAACATACCTGGTGTGCTCACAACATACCTGGTGTGCTCACGACATACCTGGTGTGCTCACGACATACCTGGTGTGCTCACAACATACCTGGTGTGCTCACAACATACCTGGTGTGCTCACAACATACCTGGTGTGCTCACAACATACCTGGTGTGCTCACAACATACCTGGTGTGCTCACAACATTTCTGGTGTGTTCACAACATTTCTGGTGTGCTCACAATATACCTGGTGTGCTCACAATATACCTGGTGTGCTCACAATATACCTGGAGTGCTCACAATATACCTGGAGTGCTCACAATATACCTGGAGTTCTCACAATATACCTGTTGTGCTCACAATATACCTGGAATGCTAACAACATACCTGGTGTGCTGAAAACATATCTGAAGTGCTCACAACATACCTGGAGTGCTCACAACATACCTTGAGTGCTCACAACATACCTGGTGTGCTCACGATATACCTGGTGTGCTCACAAGATACCTGTTATGCTCACAATATACCTGGTGTGCCCACAACATACATGGAATGCTCACAACATATCTGATGTGCTCACAATATAACTGGTGTGCTCACAACATACCTGGTGTGCTCACAAAATACCTGGATTGCTCACAATATACCAGGTGTGCTCCCTGGAGTGCTCACAACATATCTGGTGTGCTCACAATATACCTGGTGTGCTCACAATATACCTGGTGTGCTCACAACATACCTGGTGTGCTCACAACATACCTGGTGTGCTCACAACATACCTGGTGTGCTCACAACATACCTGGTGTGCTCACAACATACCTGGAGTGCTCACAACATACCTGGAGTGCTCACAACATACCTGGTGTGCTCACAACATACCTGGTGTGCTCACAACATACCTGGTGTGCTCACAACATACCTGGTGTGCTCACAACATACTTGGTGTGCTCACAACATACCTGATGTGCTCACAACATACCTGATGTGCTCACAACATACCTGATGTGCTCACAACATACCTGGTATGCTCACAACATACCTGGTGTGCTCATAACATACCTGGTGTGCTCACAACATACCCGGAGTGCTCACAATATACCTGGAGTGCTCGCAACATACCTGGAGTGCTCACAACACACCTGAAGTGCTAACAACATACTTGGTGTGCTCACAATATACCTGGTGTGCTCACAATATACCTGGTGTGCCCACAACATACATGGAATGCTCACAACATATCTGGTGTGCTCACAATATAACTGGTGTCCTCACAATATAACTGGTGTGCTCACAATATACCTGGTGTGCTCACAATATACCTTGTGAGCTCAAAACATACCTGGAGTGCTCACAATATACCTGGTGTGCACACAACATACATGGAATGCTCACAACATATCTGGTGTGCTCACAACATACCTGGTGTGCTCACACCATACCTGGAGTGCTCACAATATGCCTGGGGTGCTCACAATACACCTGGTGTGCTCACAATATACCTGGAGTGCTCACAACATACCTGGTGTGCTCACAACATACCTGGTGTGTTCACATTTTACCTGGAGTGCTCAAAACATAACTGGGGTGCTCACAATAAACCTAGTGTGCTCACCACATACCTGGAGTGCTCACAACATACCTAGTTTGCTCACAATATACCTGGTGTGCTCACAATATACCTGGATTGCTCACAATATACCTGGTGTGCCCACAACATACATGGAATGCTCACAACATATCTGGTGTGCTCACAATATAATTGGTGTGCTCACAATATAGCTGGTGTGCCCACAACATACATGGAATGCTCAGAACATATCTGATGTGGTCAAAAACTAACATGGTGTGCTCTCAATATACCTGGTGTGCTCACAATATATAAGTGGTGTGCTCACAACATTCCTGGAGATCTCACAATATATCTGGTGTGCACTCAACATACATGGAATGCTCACAACATATCTGGTGTGCTCACAACATATCTGGTGTGTTCAATATACCTGGTGTGCTCACAACATACCTGGTGTGCTCACAACATACCTAGAGATCTCACAATATACCTGGAGTGCTCACAATATACCTGGTGTGCTCACAATGTACCTGATGTACTCACAACATACCTGGTGTACTCACAACATACCTGGAGTGCTCAAAACATACCTGGAGTGCTCAAAACATACCTGGTGTGCTCACAACATACCTGGTGTGCTCACAACATACCTGGTGTGCTCACAACATACCTGGAGTGCTCAAAACATACCTGGAGTGCTCAAAACATACCTGGGGTGCTCACAACATACCTGGTGTGCTCACAACATACCTGGTGTGCTCACAACATACCTGGTGTGCTCACAATATACCTGGTGTGCTCACAATATACCTGGTGTGCTCACAATATACCTGGTGTGCTCACAATATACCTGGTGTGCTCACAATATACCTGGTGTGCTCACAATATACCTGGTGTGCTCACAATATACCTGGTGTGCTCACAATATACCTGGTGTGCTCACAATATACCTGGTGTGCTCACAATATACCTGGTGTGCTCACAATATACCTGGTGTGCTCACAATATACCTGGTGTGCTCACAATATACCTGGTGTGCTCACAATATACCTGGTGTGCTCACAATATACCTGGTGTGCTCACAATATACCTGGTGTGCTCACAATATACCTGGTGTGCTCACAATATACCTGGTGTGCTCACAATATACCTGGTGTGCTCACAATATACCTGGTGTGCTCACAATATACCTGGTGTGCTCACAATATACCTGGTGTGCTCACAATATACCTGGTGTGCTCACAATATATCTGCAGTGCTCACAACATATCTGGAGTGCTCACAACATACCTGGAGTGCTCACAACACACCAGGTGTGCTCACAACACACCTGGTGTGCTCACAACATACCTGGAGTGCTCACAACATACCTGGAGTGCTCAAAACATGCCTGGAGTGCTCAAAACATACCTGGGGTGCTCACAACATACCTGGGGTGCTCACAACATACCTGGGGTGCTCACAACATACCTGGGGTGCTCACAACATACCTGGGGTGCTCACAACATACCTGGGAAAACGTCACAACGTAACACTTATCCAGAACAGATATATCTCAATTGTGGCACATCAAATAATTTAAGCGTCTTACCCTTGTGGGTGGTGGAGTCCTGCCTTGTGATGACTGATCCTACACAGAAATAATTGGTCAATAAATCTGAGCTAACAGACTAACCGAACTGTGGCACCTTCCTCCCGGTCTTGCAAGTTGCGGCAACTATAGTGACTATATTCCCTTGTTGTAAGTCACGCTGCTTTATAGGACTTGCAGGAGGTAATGTGTGTTGTGGGAGGCCCTCTTGTGGGCTCAAGGTTCACCCCTCCTGTGGGCTCAAGGTTCACCCCTCCTGTGGGCTCAAGGTTCACCCTCCTGTGGGCTCATGGTTCACCCTCCTGTGGGCTCAAGGTTCACCCTCCTGTGGGCTCAAGGTTCACCCTCCTGTGGGCTCAAGGTTCACCCTCCTGTGGGCTCAAGGTTCACCCTCCTGTGGGCTCAAGGTTCACCCTCCTGTGGGCTCAAGGTTCACCCTCCTGTGGGCTCAAGGTTCACCCTCCTGTGGGCTCATGGTTCACCCTCCTGTGGGCTCAAGGTTCACCCTCCTGTGGGCTCAAGGTTCACCCTCCTGTGGGCTCAAGGTTCACCCTCCTGTGGGCTCAAGGTTCACCCTCCTGTGGGCTCAAGGTTCACCCTCCTGTGGGCTCAAGGTTCACCCTCCTGTGGGCTCAAGGTTCACCCTCCTGTGGGCTCAAGGTTCACCCTCCTGTGGGCTCAAGGTTCACCCTCCTGTGGGCTCAAGGTTCACCCTCCTGTGGGCTCAAGGTTCACCCTCCTGTGGGCTCAAGGTTTACCCTCCTGTGGGCTCAAGGTTTACCAATACTCTGGCAGGGCCTTTGTTTACAATGGCTCCCCCCCCCCCCCCCCCCCCCCTCCACACTTACAGAAACGGTTCGTTATATTTGGAGTCAAGCGGGTAATCTTGTATATGTTTGACAGCTGATTATTACTAAATATATTATTAATAACAATAATTTGTTTACTGTGTTGCCAGTTCTGAGACGAAGATGTTTAGTGTAACATTAGTTAGAAACTATTGTTGGGCCTGACGGCTCAATAGACAGCACTCGGGGTTCGTAGTTCGTAGGGTCCGGGTTCGATTCTCAGAGGAAGCAGAAACAAATGGCAGAGTTTCTTTCACCCTGATGCTCCGGTTTACCTAGCAATAAGTAGGTACTTGGGAGTTAAACAGCTGCTACGGGCTACTTCATGAGGATGTGTGTGTGTTGAATTAGGATTAAGGACCTGCCCATAACAATATGCGTGCTGTGTCTGAACAAGAATTTAAGAACTCTTGTATATATGGGGGGGAAGAAAGTTTTGTAGTCAACTCAGGGTACATTTATCCCATTCTCTTATTTTTCATGACTAATGTATTTATTAGTTACTTAAACTAATGCAAATAAACAGATGAATTTATTAGTTAAGCTAATGCAAATTAACAGATGAATTTATTAGTTAAGCTAATGCAAATTAACAACATTTTATGGCTGTTACATAAGAGTTTTATATATGATGTGGGAATTTCCCAAATCCTTAATATGCCAGTAACATTTGCTATGTAACAATACTGGTTAATCCTCGTGCAGGAAAATATACAACTAATTTTCACAACACCTTATCCTTAAGATATGATAATAAGCTGATGCAATATTCTTAGTTCCAGCAGCTTCACCACCTCGTAGCCTCGTGCACGATGTTCACACGCTTCCCTTCACAGATTATGCGACCCTCACTCTGATACTGCCTCTGTTTGACCACCTAAATATTCTCCTTATAACCGGCACTTGGCCGAGAAGCTGCTGGACCCTTGCTGACGGCCTGGCAGCCCTACTTGAGTGTGCCCAACAATGTTACTTGATACCAATCAACATAACAGTCAAAAACATTGAATACCCATCAATATACAACCTAAACATTCACTCCATTTAGTAATATTTTCACACGAAATACTTCCACAAAGATATTACTTACGTTTGTCCTTTCACTGTGTCAGTCTGGCACTAACGCAGTCAGAGACTGCGTCTGTGCAAGAACGTAACAATGGATGGACCGTAACAACACAAACATACATAAGGCCCCTGTTAAGACAAATTGCCATATGGAAACTTTATATTCTAAACGGCAAATCTGTCTTGGTCACCTTAGCGACACTCAGGATTTTATCAGCAAGGTAAAGCCCGCCAAAAATGTTTTTAAGCCTCATACCTGAAAAAAAATTGTCTTGTTTTCACTTGGATGACTTAAAAATATCATTTGGTTTTTTACTTAAACCATAAAATATACGTGACTAAAGTCATATAGCATACGCACAAACAAATCCTTACAGGTTACTCATCCAGACATACGTGTTTAATACTAGTTCACGTCCCACCTACTGATACACAACTGACACAGCCACCTGTCCTCAGAAAGGTGGTGCCCTGGAGGTAATCACTTCGAAACCATTAGTATTATTATTTACTCCCTATCCATATTTAGATTAGGTTAAGGTTCGTTAGATTTAGTAACGTAAAAAGGCGTCTTATTATCAAACGTGTCACATATGAAATTTGAAAACTATGAGTATCCCCCTAAAATTGCATCAACAGACAACAAAATTTTTCTGTTCGCTTAAGAAGAAAAGAGGTAAGCATAAACTATAATTTTAAACCAACTATTTATTATACAATAAAGTTATAACTTGAGAATATTCTCTTTAGGCTAAAGGTTTAATTGTCAGTTTACAAGTAGACTATTATTGGAACCGCAATATGCTTTCAAATCATCACTAATGTCTACATAAGTATCCTGGTGCTTAACCAGTGCAGTTAAACCTAGTTATTTATCATTAGTCATTTGCATGACTTTACCCTGAGGGCGGGTGGCTGGTCAGTGGCATCACTGTGGACTGGCTGCACACAGTGATGCCACGTCACTGTGGACGGGCTGCACACAGTGATGCCACGTCACTGTGGACGGGCTGCACACAGTGATGCCACGTCACTGTGGAGGGGCTGCACACAGTGATGCCCGTCACTGTGGACGGGCTGCACACAGTGATGCCACGTCACTGTGGACGGGCAGCACACAGTGATGCCACGTCACTGTGGACGGGCTGCACACAGTGATGCCACGTCACTGTGGACGGGCTGCACACAGTGATGCCACGTCACTGTGGACGGGCTGCACACAGTGATGCCACGACACTGTGGAGGGGCTGCACACAGTGATGCCACGTCACTGTGGAGGGGCTGCACACAGTGATGCCACGTCACTGTGGACGGGCTGCACACAGTGATGCCACGTCACTGTGGACGGGCTGCACACAGTGATGCCACGTCACTGTGGACGGGCTGCACACAGTGATGCCACGTCACTGTGGACGGGCTGCACACAGTGATGCCACGTCACTGTGGAGAGGCTGCACACAGTGATGCCACGTCACTGTGGACGGGCTGCACACAGTGATGCCACGTCACTGTGGACGGGCTGCACACAGTGATGCCACGTCACTGTGGACGGGCTGCACACAGTGATGCCACGTCACTGTGGAGGGGCTGCACACAGTGATGCCACGTCACTGTCACTCACTGACAATCTTGCCATTATTACCACATTCTGCTGATGAGGACTCCGCCTGGAGTCCTGTTTCGCCTCACCGCTTCCGCATGGTGGACATAAATTTATGTCCTCTTTTAAAATATTTGTATAAAATTCAATTTTAATCCGATTTGCTTTGGGTTTGTTTCAAACTGCGCGCCATGAGGCTCTCTTTCTCACCACTAGGCTGCATGGTACAGTAAGTTCATGAAAGTTGTGGACCATTTCGATCAAATGGTATTATGTCCCAAACGGGTTGCAGGTGGGTGACTTTAGCCGTTTATACTGGTAATGCTTCCCCCATATCATGTATTATATGCATATGTCTGTTTAGGGAATTTTATTCCGATCAATGTACAACCAAAAATAACTGTGTGCAACAAGTATAAACTTGACAAACATAACAAAAGTAAAAACATTTCGTGTGTGTTTGACGCTCACTGATATGTTCCAGGGTTGTTTTATATTTGGCGTTATTCTATCTTACGCTTTGTTGATCTTTTTTACCTACGGGCTCATAGAACATTCCATTGTGAACACATTGACACAAAAATGAATGACGTACATAGAATAATAATGTCAGGAGAGTGAAATAAGTATAAACTTTCAAAGCGCCGTATCGCACATGTGTCGTCCCGTCACCGATACCTGGTAACAATTTCACCTCTTCCCACACTCTTACGGGTGGGCCGCAATCATTATTCTACGTTTATATTCATATCACCGTGTTGGGAATTTCATTGCGAGTCCATTGATGCAAAACTTAACGCTGTAGGACAAGTGTGGAGGTGATAACAATCCCAAGAGTAAAAACATTTTGTTGCTGTTGGGCGCTCACGGCGAGTCATCTTCGTAGTTATTTATTTGGTGCTGGTATCCCTATAAGTTTCGTGACTTTTTTTTACTGATGTTCTTCTAGAGAATTTTATTGCGAACACGTTGGTATCAAAATGAAATAGGTAGCTCGAGAACTAAGGTCAGGAGAGTAAAAAGAGTATACACATTTTTGTTTTTACCCTTATGCGCAAAAACGCCGCGCGCACATACCACTTTTTTTTTTTACCATCCCAGGGCCCACGAAAGTGTTACTCAGATTTTGACTTGTGACAGTTCAGTGTGTACTTTGCTGTATGATGTGAATGTGTGAACTAAAAAAACATTTACCCATAACCACATCATAAAAAAATGGAAACCATCATAAAGTAGCAGCCTTAAGTACAATAGTAAATGGGATGAGACTTTTCATTCGGTGAAAAAGTCTGTTGATGGCTCAGACTCGGCATATTGTAAACTTTGTCACTAACATTGTTCCAAGAATGAGCAGCCTCTTAAATTACTAACAGTCCGAGAGGCACCATGTGAGAATTCCCTCTCAAGACCACACAACTTAAACGCTGCACGATCATCTTTGCACGACGGGACATTGTTGCCAGAACATAAAGAGAACAGGTAACACTCACCACCTCTGTGACTGGTTGAACACGTCCTCGGTGGTGTCCGCTTCTTACCTTACCTGCGGGGAATAAACACCAGGGATTATCAAGGAGAAGATGATGGGGTAAATATTCTGAACGATGTGACAGAGCAAATGAAGGATAGATGAGGTTGTTGCTGTGGTCATTGAAACACTGGTCGAGAAAAGTACATACGTCATCATCTGAGAGTCGTGTGGACAGCGTTTATCATTAATAAACGTTGTTTGGGGGCTGGATTAACGAGCACTTTGTGTTGGTGAGGACGGGCTGGCGTGAAGCAGTGTAGAGGTGCGCAGCCCGTCCTCATCAACAAAGACCAAATGCTCATTAATCCAGCCCGAAAACCACCTGTTTATGAATGGAAAGTGTTCACGTAACTTCATACTTGCTTCACACACTTTCACAATCACTTGGGAACAGAACATAAGCAACTAACCTGTGCCAAGTTTTACAGAACTATCCAATATATAGTAATATTAATATATACGAGACAACCTGGTTTTTAGTACGCAGAATCTTTATGTTGATGCATATGGCGGTTAGGGTCGGCCACCGCTTGGGCGAGCATAGCCTGAGGATGGTTGGGGTCGGCCACCGCTTGGGCGAGCATAGCCTGAGGATGGTTGGGGTCGGCCACCGCTTGGGCGAGCATAGCCTGAGGATGGTTGGCCTCATCTTACTCACAGACTCAACAACAGCAGTAAAATACTGCAGTTTATCATCAAAACAAAAGTTCCGCCGCGTTCACTTTGTATTTGTCAAATACTGACTGTTTGGTTCCAACAAGAGTATTTGGGTTCTCTGGTCCACTTTAGAACGTTCGAAGCTATAGCTGTAGACGCGCTCCATTCACTTCCGGTTTTATGTATACAAATAACAGTGCCACAACACCTAACCTTATCATGGCCTATGAATATAAACAATATAGAACGGCATTAACTTGTACGAAAAAATCCCGTTTTTTGTAATGGTTATGAAAAGAATCATTCTATGAGTCTGTTGTGTTTTGTATTGGTCTTTCTGTTCCTATCAGCCTTCTTCAGGGTTATTAAGGCTTATCACAATAGTTTACCTACCAATCAGCAAGTTTACCTTTGTCCTGGACGAAGTCTAGAATTAAATGTAAATTGTAATTCACCAAGAAATTGGGGTACACAGGTCTCATGTAGTGCATTTTGTATTATTTATCTACTGTATTTATAAAATTAACAAATTTATTTAAGTTCTCTACTTGTATAAAATCCCATATTTCAGAATGAACCGAGGCGTGACCAGCGGTAATGAGGACCTCTGGGGCCGGATTCAGGAAGGTACTTACGAAGGTTTTTCCTCTTAGCTAAGAGCGTTTTCCGTCTTAGCGCCTTCGTGGCGGCTACGTCCGTATTCAATTAACTACCCTAAGTGGAAAAACCTTCGTAAGTTCATTCCGGGATTTAAGTGTGGTTTCGACCACTCGTAGCTTTACGTAAACTGGATATAAGTCATTTTTTCTCTACTACATAACACTGGGATCGATTTATGATATTGGAACATGACCAAAATATTATAGCTGGTGAATCTAGTGAAGAGTAATCCTTCGTGTTAGTTATATATGCATTCTCTGCTTGAAACTTGAAGTAAGTATGTGTTTGATGATAGTAGAATTAGTTTTATAATAGCAAGATATTATACCAGTAGTTATTAAGTAAATAAACACTGGTGAACATGAAATATGAGAAGGTGATGAGCCCTGCCTGATGGGATCATTTACTATCACCAAATGCTCCTGTTCACCTAGTAGTAAGAGTGTACCTTAGCTATACATACCCATTTCTAATTTATTTAGTTTGGTTTTATTTTGAAATTAAATCTGGGTGAGACATAAAATAAAAATATGCTGCACAAATGATGTTAGGTAAGGAAAAGGGTAAAAATGTCAAAAACTTTATTCATTGAATACTTAATGCTATAATTATGATAATTATGACTATATAGATTATTAAAAAAGAGAGAGGGAAGTAGGGGTCCAAGACCTCTTCCTGTTATACAATTTGGGTGTGGAACAAGTAATTCTCAAAAGAAGGCACCATGCCGGGAAGGCTATGTAGCAGTAAGGCAGTGAGGTGAGGCAGCTACTTATTTGAGAAATGCTTATTTTATTTACCTTATAAGCTGAGGCAACTTATTTTATTTGAGGAATACTCAGCTGATTCCTCTACATTTAGCATGGAACAAATTTGTGTCCAAGACCTCTTCCTGTTACTCAATTTGGCTGTGTGTAACCAAACTAGAGGTGCTCTACAAATCAAGGGACCCAGAATGTGGAATGACCTCCCGAATCATGTCAAAGGCTGTACCTCTCTCAACCAGTTTAAGAGTTAAACCAAGTACTGCCTAATTAACTCCATGTAACCTAACTTACCTCCTAAATGTCAACCCATGTCATGCTATTTTTTAAACAACGCTGTTCACCAACATGTGCAATTGCTGATTTATGCTATGTTAACCCCCTTTTTGTATTTTTTATTCCTTCCTTCAACACAATTTATACCTAATCCCTATTACTATTAAGTTTGTCTGTTTTTCCCCCCCACACCTTGCCCGAAATGCTATGAGTATTAGTGGCTTTAGATATTGTATGTACTAGCTCTGCCTATAAATCCAACATTATGTTTGTAAATCAACTGTATGTACTTTTCCTGAATAAAATGTATTTATTATTTATTTTTTAATCAGTAAGTATTAAAAGAAGGCACCAAGCTGGGAAGGCTATGTAGCACCATTGTGTGTAACAATAAACCAATTTTTTTTTAACAAATAATGCACCTGTATGAGAAAACAAATCCTGTCAGCTGTAAAAATATTGATGCAGTTATTTAAATGAAAAATATAATGAAAGAAATATTACTGGTTTATTTTTATCCTATCTTTTTGTACTGTACAGTATATCCAAGGAAGTGAAAAATTGAGACATAATGCACAATTTGATGAATGATTAGCATGGATTAGCAGTTCAAATGAAATATGACTTGTATTACATATCAACATGAGATCTTAATGATCCATGGTCAACATGATTTAATAAGGATAATACAGTACTGTATTTGTAATAATGCAAACTATAATTTAAAATCTATTACTGATTTTTTTTATTAAGAAGATTAGGTATACACAGCAATGTGCTGCTACCCTATTCTATATGGAATATTACACAGTTTAGATAAAAAACTAGCTGTAAGTTTATCTAATACTCCCATCTCACAGGATGGTTAGACATCCTGTACATGGAATCAATTTAGAAAATACCAGCCTCAATACAAAAAACATATCAACTCTGACTAAACAACTCTAAGCAATTTTCACAAGAGGTAAGCACTGAATCATGGAAACATTATATTATAATTACTCTTACCATTTCTACAAAACTCCTCTCAAACAATGTATTTTTAAACATGTTTAGGTATACACAGCAATGTGCTGCTTCCCTATTCTGTATAAAGGACCACACAGTGTAGATCAAAAACCAGCTACAAGCTCACCCAACATCCTCACCTCACAGGATGGCCAGTCATACATGGAATTAGGAGAGAACAAAATACTTAATGCTGATCTATTAGCCTCCACTGGCAAAATCTGGGTGCAGCACAAGAATATCTTCCAATATTCCTGAGTATATGAATAATATTAATAATAATAATAATAATTTTTATTTAGGTAAAGGTACATACATAAAGAGATTTTACAAAGTTTGTTGGCTTTATAGATCCTTGTAATTACAGAGCTCAAAATACCTCATACCATTTGGTATGAAGTCACTGATAACTGGACAATCACAGATATAGTGTTGGAGAGTATGTTCTCTCAAGCAGGACTGAAAACAGATGTTTTTTTTTTTTCCACCAAGAGGGCTATAAACCCATGGAACCGCCTACCCGCTGAAGCCGTAAATGCCAAATTCCAGCTAAAAAATATCATTAAGACAATTGGCGGGCCCTTTAACAAGCCGCCGGCTTTCTGTCCTCTTCGAGGTCACTAGATAGTTAGTGGCCCTTGGGTAAATTCAGTAAATATATACAATAATTGTCAGCGCATCTTCCGAGCAACAAGGACAGCTACACAGTATCTCTTAGAATTACGTAAGTAAACAACAAATGTAACATATTTGTTTACTACAATGTCGGTGCTGGCTGTAGAAGTTGAAAAAACATTGTTTTACTTCGAAATATACTAATTTTATAAGAAAATTAGACGTAAATAGGAGGCAGTAGAGCTCCGATAAGCCAGCGCTAAATCTTCAATATGAAGAATGTTGCTGCTCTCTGATTGGCCAAACGAAACACAGTAGTGACCTCTATCGGCACGCAGGTGAACCAACAATTTTCTTCCTAAGTATACCTTATTGAATCGCACCTAAGCATCTTCTTAGGGCGCACTTAGTAACCTTCGTAGCAAACCCACTTACGAAGAAATACACAGAGCTTCCTGAATCTAGGTCCTGGTCATTACGTGGTTACCTAAGATTGTCAAGAGTTAATTTGCACAGTTAGTTTTGGTTGACACATATTGCTAAAATAATTGTATTTTTAACGTTATTTTGAGATCACTGGTGATCTGTGAACACAGTAGCAGTGTCACCCACCTGTCCTGACGTGCTGATTAGTACAGGTGTCCTCCAGGGCTGCTCCGCCACCTCCACTTGTGGCTAACTTTACGTGGATCGACACTTGTAATGGTCACCACCACACTTGTAATGGTCACCACCACACTTGTAATGGTCACCACCACACTTGTAATGGTCACCACCACACTTGTAATGGTCACCACCACACTTGTAATGGTCACCACCACACTTGTAAAAGGTACTGACATTTGTCCACGGAGTACATCCGCTCCACGGCTCACTGTCGTCCCTGAACAACAACAACACTTGTCCAATGGCACACGCACTTGCCGGAGGGAACATACGATTGGTCAAATGTACACACACTTGGCTATGGTACACACACTTGGCTTATGGTACACACACTTGTCCGAAGGTGCATACGCTTGGCCTATGGTACACACACTTGTCCGAAGGTGCATACACTTAGCCTATGGTACACACACTTGTCCGAAGGTGCATACACGTGGCCTATGGTACACACACTTGTCCGAAGGTGCATACGCTTGGCCTATGGTACACACACTTGTCCGTAGGTGCATACACTTGGCCTATGGTACACACACTTGTCCGAAGGTGCATACGCTTGGCCTATGGTACACACACTTGTCCGAAGGTGCATACGCTTGTCCAAAGGTACACACACTTGGCCTATGGTACACACACTTGGCCTATGGTACACACTTGTCCGAAGGTGCACACACTTGCCCTATGGTACACACACTTGTCCGAAGGTGCACACACTTGTCTGAAGGTGCACACACTTGTCTGAAGGTGCACACACTTGTCCAAAGGTACACACACTTGGCCTATGGTACACACACTTGTCCGAAGGTGCATACGCTTGGCCTATGGTAAACACACTTGTCCGAAGGTGCATACACTTGGCCTATGATGCACACACTTGTCCGAAGGTGCACACACTTGGCCTATGATACACTCACTCTTGGCCTATGGTACACACACTTGTCCGAAAGTACACACGCTTGGCCTATGGTACACACACTTGTCCGAAGGTGCATACGCTTGACCTTTGGTACATACACTTGGCCTATGGCACACACACTTGTCTGGAGAAAGAGACACTGGCCAGCACCAAGTGTAAACACGCCCCACCATGCCCACGGCGTCTCCGCCACTGACCAGAGTGTAAACATGGGTCAGACATTTATCAATATCTCTCATCAACAAAATATTGTTGCCCTTAAATATTATGTAGTAAAAAATGGCAATTTCAAGGATTTCGTTCTCTTAAAACGGCTAATACAAATAATTAAATTATTGTGTAATTATACCGGACAGTCGTTATGGTAATTGGTAACTGCAGCAGTGGGGGTCCCACCTTCTGAAAGCACTTTGCTAAGGTGTTGTGGCGTGCGTCGGGGTAGACGCACCCCAAGTACAAGTAATGCGTTATCAATGCGTCAGGAGTAGGGCGCCGTAACGCATGTGTGTGTAGGCTGTAGAAATACGCGTTGGTTATGAGGGAATATGACTCAAGAGGCGGCCAAACTTGCTCACTGTAAGAGCCACAAATGATAAAGTTCACATGTTTGAGCGCCGCAAGAAATGAAGGAAATTTACACCTAGGTTTTTATTGTTACACATTTTGATACAAAAATGTTTTATAAATCTAAAAAAATGCTTATTATTAAATACAATAATATTTATTCGTTCATGCAGATTTTTAAATGTTAAATTTGCATTAGTTTCAGTAATCACAAATGCACAAATAAGTAATAAAAAGTAAACAAAAAGAGAGATACAGTATTTTAATCAGATTTCCGCCTTACAGTATTAGTCTTATTAAAATTATATTTTTATGGCAAGAATACAATGCTACAAATATCAGGTTATTAAAGACAATATTTACCGCTAGTAGTGGTCTTGCTGGTCTCCATCTTAGCTATAAATCATTTAAAATCTGGCTGATAAGTCGTCAGAGCTGTACGAACTAGCTCCGTCAGGTGTTGGTCTATAAGGATCACACGAGGCTTCCACTTCTCAACCTTCATGACAGAGTTCCGTGAGTCACAATAATATATGCTGAAAATTATATGAGCCTCACACTCGTTTTCTTTAGTTCAGGATATATCGGGTCTGAACTTATACTAAAACTCCCTTTCATAGGTATTGGAACTCTTTATATAGCCGCATGTTCCTGGCTCTGGATTCGGGTGGAAATTTATGCCATATTCGAATTCTCTAAAAAAAATTCACGAGCTGCACATTAAAGGTCAAAGAGCTGCGGTTTGGCCGCCCGTGGAATATGTATTATATACGCACATGTGCAAGACGTCAGTGAAAACGTGATGCGCAATGTGTTAGTGAATGTGTGATATACCAGGCGTCAGTGAATGCTCTATATACAATGTGTCAGTGAATGCGTTATATACAAGGCGTCAGTGAATGCGTGATATACAAGGTGTCAGTGAATGCGTTATATGCAAGGCGTCAGTGAATGCGTGATGCGCACAACAGTACGCGGCCCATTTTATGTTTAATATAAGAGAATATGGGGGAATTTCTGACACGTGCGCGGTATCTACAGTCATGCCTCTCCTGTTGGTGAATACGGGACACACAGAGATGCAAGTTATGAGAGTGTGCTCAGGGACATGCTCTAGTTTGGGCTAAATATGTGAAATGTAAAGTCATGCGTCAAGTGCGAGTATATGAGGCTCTGAGATCTGCTTTACGAGGACGATCATCGGGCACAACCCGCATGCTTGGAGCTTAAGCGTATGCGCCGCTTAAGGTAACATGCGCTGCATAAAGTTACAGGTGCAGGTATGAGATACACATTCAGGAACATGAGTAGTTATTATCTGTTGGGCGTTAGGCCTATCAACCTACGGAGATACACAGAGAAATCATATTATTTCTATGTGAAATTGTTTTGACTATGTAGAGGCTAAATTGTCTAGACCTTGTGCCGAGCGAACACCCAGCGCATGGGTTCGAAGCCTCATGACGGCTCCTCTGGTATTCTCAACCTACGGATAGAGATTACGGCCACCACAATAGTTTACTGATCAACCAACAAGTATACTTCAGTCCTTAACAGTGTCCAGGACTAAAGTAAACTTAAGTATACATACACCGAGAAACTAGGTATACATCTCTGTATATCTCGTATGAGTGTGCCCAACACATGATACATGCGCCAGGTATAATTTCACATGCGTAAGATCATGATATTGATTTATTGGTTCATCATATGACATTATAATCTTGGGTTTCAGCTTTGTATGGAAGAGGTCATTGAACACATGAAGCTGCTCTCTCACTGGTGATTTTAACACTAAACGCCAGAAACCCTGAGCGTACTAGTGGCTTTAGGCACAGTATATACGAGCTCTGTCTTGACCTCCAACATTGTGTTTGTAACTCATTTTGTATGTGTGTACTTTTACCTGAATAAACATTATCATTGTTTTAGATATTGAAATAACATCATCGAAAACGGGAGCTAAACACCTAATTTGAGCCTAGACTCATGAAAACAAGCTCTAACACATTAATTTACATGCTAGATGGTGTACAGAAAAACTGTATCTCGCTTTTTAATAAAAATATAGATTGGATGGATTTTAAATATGTGAATTCGATTGTTACTGACCTTATCCTTCCGACCTTTAAACAACGTAACTGGTAATTGAAGCCAGGTAGTGAGCGGCAGTTGTGGTGTGGAAGTGTGGTATCACCCCCACCCTGGACGCTCCCGGGAGGGAGTACGGACCCCATCATCCCATACCACACAAACTCTCTATTGAAGACGCCAGTTGTAACACACTAAGCTGGTAATGGTATACACCAACGCTCAAGCTTCGTCCAGCACATTCCTTAAGCTGACGCATCTTGCAGAGTCCAGCATAGAACTCATCCTCACATTAGTCATATAGCGTTAGGATACTTAACAAATACAGCTATTCTAATCTTTTTATTTTTGCGTAATTATTTAATATTGATTAAGAATTTAATGTATTTTTTAACGACGGGTCACTTCTTATGACAGCCATGATGGTTGCCAAGTTGTTTTAATTTCGGTAAGACCTTCATTTATCTATATGACCAACCACTTTGGCTGGACGGTAGAGCACCGGTCTCACTTCATGCAGGTCGGCGTTCAATCCCCGACCGTCCAAGAGGTTGGTCACCATTCCTTCCCCCCGTCCCATCCCAAATCCATCCTGTCCTCTTCCCAGTGCTATATAGTCTAATGGCTTGGCGCTTTTTCCTTATTAGTTGAATAGCTGTGTATATGAATTGTCCTTAGATACAAGTATCCACAGCGTGTATACTTTTTATATTTTGCCCATTTATGTTCAAGGTTGTCGATGGTAAACATCATGGGACACAGACGCTAAATTATTTGCAGTTTTCCTTATAAAAAAGAGGTAATGTTGTTTCAATTATTGATAAATTGAGAAATTTGTATAATATTTCTTACATAAATCCTGGTAATTGTTGTAATTTCATTCTTATAGGGTGGAAGGCGAGCCAAATTCAACCCTGCAGTAACTAGTCATAGATATTTATATAGTTTATTAAATAATATATAATTGACCCATTTATGAAAATAACTATATAAGACACGACAATTATTCTTTACCGCTTTATTTTCTAGTGGAAGCAGACAACCGCTCGACTTCTTCAGATTAATACTTGGATCACGGTAACTGTAGATTGCTTATTCTCTCCTACTTAAGAGTCGTGCTTGGCAAGCTAACATTAACACAGTAATTTATACCTTACAGCATGGAAGATTCGCTCATAAAAAAAATTTCATAGCTTTTGTATAGAACGCCACGACTCTTCCCATAACTCCCACTCTCATAACTTGACTCTCTACGCGTCTCGTATTCACCAACAGGGAAGGCACGACTGTAGATACTGCGCTACGCGTCAGAATTTCACCATATTCTCTTATATTAAACATGAAATGGGCCGCGTACTGTTGTGCGCATCACACATTCAATAACTCCTTCTATATCACGCATTCACTGACGCCTTGTATATCACACATTCACTAACGCCTTGTATATCACACATTCACTAACGCCTTGTATATCACACATTCACTAACGCCTTGTATATCACACATTCACTAACGCCTTGTATATCACACATTCACTAACTCCTTGTATATCACACATTCACTAACGCCTTGTATATCACACATTCACTAACGCCTTGTATATCACACATTCACTAACGCCTTGTATATCACACATTCACTAACGCCTTGTATATCACACATTCACTAACGCCTTGTATATCACACATTCACTAACGCCTTGTATATCACACATTCACTAACGCCTTGTATATCACACATTCACTAACTCCTTGTATATCACACATTCACTAACGCCTTGTATATCACACATTCACTAACGCCTTGTATATCACACATTCACTAACGCCTTGTATATCACAAATTCACTAACGCCTTGTATATTACGCATTCACTGATGCCTGGTATATCACGCATTGCACTGACACATTGAGCATTACGTTTTCACTGACGTCTTGCACATGTGCGTATATAATACATATTCCACGGGTGGCCAAACCGCAGCTCTTAGACCTTTAATACACGGCTCGTTATTTTTTTTTAGAGAATTCGAATATTGTACAAATTTCGACCGGAATCCAGAGCAAGGAACATGCGGCTATATAAAGAAATCCGATACCTATGAAAGGGAGTTCAGTATAACTTCAGACCCGATGTATCCTGAACTAAAGAATAGGAGTGCGAGACTCATATAAATTTTCAGCATATATTATTTTGAATCACGGAACTCTGTCATGAAGGTTGTGAAGTCGAAGCCTCGTGCGATCCTCATAGACCAACACCTGACGGAACTAACTCGTACAGCTCTAACGACATATCAGCCAGATTTTAAACGATTTACAGCTAAGATGGAGACCAGCAAGACCACTACTAGCGGTAAATAGAGTTTTTAATAGCCTAATATTTGTAACATTGTATTTTTGCCATAAAATAATTATTTTAATAAGACTAATATTATAAGGTGGAAATCAGATTAAAATATCTCTCATTTTTTGTTTATTTTTTTTTTTTACTTATTTGTGTGTTTGTGATTACTGAAACTAATACAAATTAACATTTTAGAAACTGCATGAACGAATAAATATTATTGTATTTAATAGGCATTTTTATAAATTTATATAACATTTTTGAAACAAAATGTGTAACAATAAAAATGTAAGTGTAAATTTCGTTAATTTTTTTGCGGCGCTCAAACTTGTGAACTTTATCATTTGTGGCTCTTACAGTAAGCAAGTTTGGCCGCCTCTTGAGTCATATTCCCTCATAACCAACTCATATTTCTTCAGCCTACACACATGCGTTACGGCGCCTTACTCCTGACGCATTGATAACGCATTACTTGTACATGGGGTGTGCCTACCACCACGCACTCCACAACACCTTTGTAAAGTGCTTTCAGAAGGTGTGACCCCCACTGCTGCAGTTACCAATCACCATAACGACTGTCCGATATAATTATACAAAAATTTAATTATTTGTATCAGCCGTTTTAAGAGAACGAAAGCCTTAAAATTGCCAATTTTTACTACAATATATTTAAGGGCAAAGATATTTTATTGATGAGAGATATTGATAAATGTCTGGCCCATGTTTACAGTCTGGTCAGTGGCGGAGACGCTGTGGGCATGGTGGGGTGTGTTTACACTTGGTGCCGGGCAGTGTCTCTTTCTCTGGGCAAGCACATGCACACTTTCGGACAAGTGTGTGTGTACTATAGGCCAAGAGTATGCACCTTCGGACAAGTGTGTGTACCATCGTCCAAGCGTGTGTACCATAGGCCAAGTGTGTATACCATAGGCCAAGCATATGCACCTGCGGACAAATGTGTGTACCATACGCCAAGTGTATGTACCTACCGACAAGTGTGCCAAGCGTATGCACCTTCGGACAAGTGTGTACCATAGGCCAAGTGTATGCACCTACGGACAAGTGTGTACCTTTAAGCAATCGTATGTTCCCTCCGGCAAGTGCGTGTGCCATTGGACAAGTGTTGTTGTTGTTCAGGGACGACAGTGAGCCGTGGAGCGGATGTACTCCGTGGACAAATGTCAGTACCTTTTACACGTGTGGTGGTGAGCATTACAAGTGTGGTGGTGAGCATTACAAGTGTGGTGGTGAGCATTACAAGTGTGGTGGTGAGCATTACAAGTGTGGTGGTGAGCATTACAAGTGTGGTGGTGAGCATTACAAGTGTGGTGGTGAGCATTACAAGTGTGGTGGTGACCATTACAAGTGTGGTGGTGACCATTACAAGTGTGGTGGTGACCATTACAAGTGTGGCGGTGACCATTACAAGTGTGGCGGTGACCATTACAAGTGTGGCGGTGACCATTACAAGTGTGGCGGTGAGCATTACAAGTGTGGCGGTGAGCATTACAAGTGTGGCGGTGAGCATTACAAGTGTGGCGGTGAGCATTACAAGTGTGGCGGTGAGCATTACAGGTGTGGTGGTGAGCATTACAGGTGTGGTGGTGAGCATTACAGGTGTGGTGGTGAGCATTACAGGTGTGGTGGTGAGCATTACAGGTGTGGTGGTGACCATTACAAGTGTGGTGGCGACCATTACAAGTGTGGTGGTGACCATTACAAGTGTGGTGGTGACCATTACAAGTGTGGCGGTGACCATTACAAGTGTGGCGGTGACCATTAGAAGTGTGGCGGTGACCATTACAAGTGTGGCGGTGAGCATTACAAGTGTGGCGGTGAGCATTACAAGTGTGGCGGTGAGCATTACAAGTGTGGCGGTGAGCATTACAAGTGTGGCGGTGAGCATTACAGGTGTGGTGGTGAGCATTACAGGTGTGGTGGTGAGCATTACAGGTGTGGTGGTGAGCATTACAGGTGTGGTGGTGAGCATTACAGGTGTGGTGGTGACCATTACAAGTGTGGTGGCGACCATTACAAGTGTGGTGGTGACCATTACAAGTGTCGATCTACGTAAAGTTAGCCACAAGTGGAGGTGGCGGAGCAGCCCTGGAGGACACCTGTACTAATCAGCACGTCAGGACAGGTGGGTGACACTGCCACTGTGTTTCTAGATCAGCATTGCTCTCAAAATAAAGTTAACAATACAAATATTTTAGCAATATGTGTCATCCAAAACTAACTGGTGCAAATTAACTCTTGACAATCTTTACTGTGTAACCACGTAATGACCAGAGGTCCTCATTACCTCTGGTCACGCCTCGGTTTATTATGAAATATGGGATTATATACAAGTAGAACACTTAAATAAATTTGTTTATTTTATAAATTGATAAATAATAAAAAATGGACTATACACGAGAGCTGTGTACCCCAAATTTCTTGTTGAAGTAGTTTACTTTTAATTTTGGATTTCATCCAGGACAAAGGTAAACTTGCTGGTTGGTCGGTAAACTATTGTGATCAGTCTTAATAACACTCAAGAAGGCTGACAGACGCAGTAAGGCCAATACAAAACACAAGACTCATAGAATGAATCTTTTCATAAGCCGTTACAAAAACGGGATTTTCTCGTATAAGTTAATGCCGTTTAATATTGTTTATATTCATAGGCCATGATAAGGTTAGGTGTTGTGACAATGTTATTTGTATACATAAAACCGGAAGTGAATGGAGCGCGTCTACAACTATAACTTCGAGCGTTCTAAAGTGGACCAGAGAACCCAAATACTCTCGTTGGAACCAAACAGTCAGTATTTGACAAATACAATGTGAACGCGGCGGAACTTTTGTTTTGTTGATAAACTGCAGTATTTTACTGCTGCTGTTGAGTCTGTGAGTAAGATGAGGCCAGCCATCCTCAGGCTATGCTCGCCCAAGCGGTGACCGACCCCAACCATGCTCAGGCTATGCTCGCCCAAGCGGTGGCTGACCCCAACCATCCTCAGGCTATGCTCGCCCAAGCGGCGGCCGACCCCAACCAAGCTCAGGCTATGCTCGCCCAAGCGGCGGCCGACCCCAACCATCCTCAGGCTATGCTCGTCCAAGCGGTGGCCAACCCCAACCATCCTCAGGCTATGCTCGCCCAAGCGGCGGCCGACCCCAACCATCCTCAGGCTATGCTCGCCCAAGCGGTGGCCGACCCCAACCATCCTCAGGCTATGCTCGCCCAAGCGGCGGCCGACCCCAACCATCCTCAGGCTATGCTCGCCCAAGCGGTGGCCGACCCCAACCATCCTCAGGCTATGCTCGCCCAAGCGGTGGCCGACCCCAACCATCCTCAGGCTATGCTCGCCCAAGCGGTGGCCAACCCCAACCATCCTCAGGCTATGCTCGCCCAAGCGGCGGCCGACCCCAACCGCCACATCATCAACATAAAGATTCTGGGTATTAAAAATCAGGTTTTCTCGTATATATTAATATTACTATATATTGGATTGTTCTGTAAAACTTGGCTCAGGTTAGTTGCTTATGTTCTGTTCCCAATTGATTGTGAAAGTGTGTGAAGCAAGTATGAAGTTACGTGAACACTTTCCATTCATAAACAGGTGGTTTTCGGGCTGGATTAATGAGCATTTGGTGTTTGTTGATGAGGACGGGCTGCGCACCTCTACACTGCGTCACGCCAGCCCGTCCTCACCCACACAAAGTGCTCGTTAATCCAGCCCCCAAACACCGTTTATTAATGAAAAACGCTGTCCACACGACTCTCAAATGATGACGTATGTACTTTTCTCTACCAGTGTTTCAATGACCACAGCAACAACCTCATCTATCCTTCATTTGCTCTGTCACATCGTTCAGAATATTTACCCCATCATCTTCTCCTTGATAATCCCTGGTGTTTATTCCCCGCAGGTAAGGTAAGAAGCGGACGCCACCGAGGACGTGTTCAACCAGTCACAAAGGTGGTGAGTGTTACCTGTTCTCTTTATGTTCTGGCAACAATATCCCGTCGTGCAAAGATGATCGTGCAGCGTTTAAGTTGTGTGGTCTTGAGAGGGAGTTCTCACATGGTGCCTCTCGGACTGTTCATAATTTAAGAGGCTGCTCATTCTTGGAACAATATTACAGTGACAAAGTTTACAATATGCCGAGTCTGAGCCATCAACAGACTTTTTCACCCAATGAAAAGTCTCATCCCATATACTATTGTATTTAAGGCTGCTACTTTATGATGGTTTCCATATTTTTATGATATGGTTATGGGTATAAGTTTTTTAAGTTCACAAATTCACATCATAGAGCAAAGTACACACTGAACTGTCACAAGTCAAAATCTGAGTAATAATGGCAAGATTTAACCGCACTGGTTAAAGACCTGGATATTTATCTAGATATTAGTGATGACTTGAAAGCATATTACGGTTCCAATAATAATCAACATGCAAGTTAGCAATTTAAACTTTGTCCGAAACAGAATATTCTCAGGTTATAACTTTATTATATAATCATTCGTTGGTTTAAAATTGTCTTTGCCTACTTTTTTTTTTAAATGAACAGAAGAATTTGGTTTTCTGTTAATGAAATTCTAGGGGATACTCAAATAGTTTTCAAATTTCATATTTGACACATTTGAGAATAAGACATCTTATTTACATAGGTAAATCTAACGAACCTTAACCCTTAACCTAATCTAATTATGGATAGGGAGCAAATAATAATACTGATGGTTTCGAAGTGATTACCTCCAGGGCACCACCTCTCTGAGAACAGGTGGCTGTGTCAGTTGTGTATCAGTAGGTGGGACGTGAACCAGTATTAAACACGCAAGTCTGGATGTGTAACCTGTAAGGATTTGTTTGTGAATATGCTATATGACTTTAGTCAAATATATTTTATGGTTTAAACTAAAAAAAATAGTCTAAAGCCATCCAAGTGAAAACACAACAGACAAAAAAAATCAGGAAAAGAGCTTAAAAAAAATTATAGCACCTTTGCTGATAAAATCCTGAGTGTCGCTAAGGTGACCATTAGAGATTGCCATTATTGATATAAAGTTTCCATATACCTGGTTGATACCTGGTTGATGGGGTTCTGGGAGTTCTTCTACTCCCCAAACCCGGCCCGAGGCCAGGCTTGACTTGTGAGAGCTTGGTCCACTAGGCTGTTGCTTGGAGCGGCCCGCAGGCCCACATACCCACCACAGCCCGGTTGGTCCGGCACTCCTTGGAGGAATAAATCTAGTTTCCTCTTGAAAATGTCCACGGTTGTTCCGGCAATATTTCTTATGCTTGCTGGGAGGACGTTGAACAACCGTGGACCTCTGATGTTTATACAGTGTTCTCTGATTGTGCCTATGGCACCTCTGCTCTTCACTGGTTCTATTCTACATTTTCTTCCATATCGTTCACTCTAGTACGTTGTTATTTTACTGTGTAGATTTGGTACTTGGCCCTCCAGTATCTTCCAGGTGTATATTATTTGATATCAAATAATATTTGACATATAACAATATGTCTTAAAAGAGGCATTATACATGTTTGTGTGGGATTGTGTTGTTACGTTCCGTCCATTGTTACGTTCCGTCCATTGTTACGTTCCGTCCATTGTTACGTTCCGTCCATTGTTACGTTCCGTCCATTGTTACGTTCCGTCCATTGTTACGTTCCGTCCATTGTTACGTTCCGTCCATTGTTACGTTCCGTCCATTGTTACGTTCCGTCCATTGTTACGTTCCGTCCATTGTTACGTTCCGTCCATTGTTACGTTCCGTCCATTGTTACGTTCCGTCCATTGTTACGTTCCGTCCATTGTTACGTTCCATCCATTGTTACGTTCCGTCCATTGTTACACACTGACACAGTCTCTCACTGCGTCAGTGCCAGACTGACACAGTCTCTCACTGCGTCAGTGCCAGACTGACACAGTCTCTCACTGCGTCAGTGCCAGACTGACACAGTCTCTCACTGCGTCAGTGCCAGACTGACACAGTCTCTCACTGCGTCAGTGCCAGACTGACGCAGTGAAAGGACAAACATAAGCAATATCTTTGTGGAAGTATTTCGTGTGTAAATATTACCATATGGAATGAATATTTAGGTTGTACATTGATGGATATTCAATGTTATGACTGTTATGTTGATTGGTCTCGAGTAACATTGTTGGGCACACTCAAGTAGGGCTGCCAGGCCGTTAGCAAGGGTCCAGCAGCTTCTTGGCCAAGTGCCGGTTATAAGGAGAATATTTAGGTGGTCAAGCAGAGACAGTATCATAGTGAGGGTCGCATGTTCTGTGAAGGGAAGCGTGTGAACTTCGTGTGCGGGGGAATTGACCTGTGAGATTTATATTTATTTAATTTAAAATAATTTATATAGTACTGTAATTAATATTTGACATTAATTTGTATTTTTCGATAGCAAACTATTTAGTTTAAAGCGGACTGTATTTCTTATAATGTCTCACAAATTGCTTCCTTACTCATTCTGGGGGTTTATAGTTTAAATGTATTCAACAATGTAAATTATTCGTTAGTAGACATTCACTACAGTATTAAACTACATATATTATTAACTAATATGGGGAGACCTTATCGGTATTGTTGTTATATCTTAGATAACCAGTATGAACATGGATGAACACACCAGTCTATACACCTTGTGGGTGAGGCTGGCCTCAACTTATGTGCTGGAGTACTAGGTAACTAGTTTTAATTCTTCTTCCTCTTCAGTTACAACTGCCAAAGGGCACACACAATAATAGCAGGAATCCTAATATGACAGGGGAATATATTGGTATATTAATTGAATAAGAGTCAAATAATATACTTTATTGGGTGGCTTGCTATGTGTCCTGACCGGAATATATCCGAAATCTAAATATTAAAGGCCTCTAATAAGCTTGATGAAATAGGAATCTAAGGGACTTGCCTTACTGTAGACAAAGTTGGTGTTGATAACGGGAGCACTATTACTCCCGTAACACTGGTCCAAGGGTATTATTTGTAGGTCTGTTCTCCTCCAGCAAGACTTGATGTTAAATTAAATGACGACTGACTGAGGCCTCCCTCCCACTGACCGCATCCCTTGTTCTACAGATGCGTTTTAACAAAGTGGATAGAGGGCCTACATTTATGCTATTTTGGTACTAATAATTAAGTTGATTCAAGGGAGATGTTTTTATTTAGAGTCCAGAGATTGTTGTATTAAGAATAATTCCCAACAGAATTAGCTGGTGAATTTAATAGTGACGTGGCAATGATATCCCATTTTCTAGCTAGGAAAATTCCATTGTGCCACATCCTTTATGTGATACAAACACTATTTCTAGGGTTAATTTGTTATTAGTAGATTAGCAGCAATATTATCTGCCTATTGTATTGAATATTAGTAAATGTTGTTGTGTTTTCCGACATAATTCCCGGGGGCTGCTCAAGGGTCGAAGTCCATTATATAGGACTGAAGAACACCGATATTCCTCCTCAGAATTATTAGATTAATTTGATGTTAGTAGTTAGTAATGCCACATTTGTGCGCAAGTTCGTACAGGATGGATGTCCCGTACTCGAGTTGCAGGGGTTGGAAGTCTTATCTTGAGATGATTTCGGGGCTTTAGTGTCCCCGTGGCCTGGTCCTCGACCAGGCCTCCACCCTCAGGAAACAGCCCGTGACAGCTGACTAACACCCAGGTACCTATTTTACTGCTAGGTAACAGGGGCATAGGGTGAAAGAAACTCTGCCCATTGTTTCTCGCCGGTGCCCGGGATCGAACCTGGCACCACAGGATCATAAGTCCAGTGTGCTGTCTGCTCGGCCGACCGGTCTTAGGCGATTTTATTTCCGTGCTAACTCTTGGGAGGCTAAAATTCTAGCCAAATTACATTTTATTTAATCCAGAGGACTGAATGTGATTAAGTACTACAGTAAAGTATGATTCCGGGACTGCAGTGAGAACAGTGACATTAGTTATATTAACTTGAAGCTTGTTTAGGTAACTGGTCACTGATATATAAACACTGAGGCCCATCCCAGCAAACAATTTTAGGTTGCCACAACATATCTGGAAAGTATTTGAAAGGATTGGAAACGTTTGTTTTATCGTATCAGATACGATATTGTGTGTGGACTTAAATAGGTTTCCAAAACTTATAACCAAAACCTACGTATCTAACACTAATTTGAGATGTTGTGGCAACTTTACAATCCTAACCTGAATCATTCATAATCCATTCATATACCAATATGAATCTCTTATGAAAGGTTTGAGCCTATAATCTGAACCCTTTTCACATCTTTGTGTTTAAAGTTAAATTTCTTGAAATTAAATTATATTTTATATTATATTATTTTTATTATATTTTATATTATATTATTTTTATTATATTTTATATTATATTATTATTTTCAATTTAAATATTAAAACCAATTTAAGGGTAGAAAAAATCTAATAATTTATATTTCTTTTATTATTTACTAACAATTATAATTATTTACTAACGGAGAGAGGGGAGGCTGTACGGCGGAGAGTGGCGGCTGTGGCGGAGAGTGGCGGCGGTGGCGGATAGTGGCGGCGGGCGGACAGTGGCGGCGGGCGGATAGTGGCGGCGGGCGGACAGTGGCGGCTGTGGCGGATAGTGGCGGCGGGTGGACAGTGGCGGCAGGCGGACAGTGGCGGCGGCGGGCGGACAGTGGTGGCAGCAGGCGGACAGTGGTGGCGGCGGGCAGACAGTGGTGGCGGCGGGCAGACAGTGGTGGCGGTGGCAGACAGTGGTGGCGGTGGCAGACAATGGTGGCGGTGGCGGACAGTGGTGGCGGTGGCGGATAGTGGCGGCGGTGGCGGATAGTGGCGGCGGTGGCGGACAGTGGCGGTGGTGGCGGACAGTGGCGGCGGTGGCGGACAGTGGCGGCGGTGGCGGACAGTGGCGGCGGTGGCGGACAGTGGCGGCAGGCGGACAGGGCGGCGGCGGGCGGACAGTGGTGGCGGTGGCGGACAGTGGCGGCGGTGGCGGATAGTGGCGGCGGGCGGACAGTGGTGGCGGGCGGACAGTGGCGGCGGGCGGACAGTGGTGGCGGGCGGACAGTGGCGGCGGTGGCGGATAGTGGCGGCGGGCGGACAGTGGCGGCAGTGGCGGCGGTGGCGGACAGTGGCGGCGGGCGGACAGTGGCGGCGGTGGCGGACAGTGGCGGCGGTGGCGGATAGTGGCGGCTGTGGCGGATAGTGGCGGCGGGCGGACCGTGGCGGCGGTGGTGGACAGTGGCGGCGGTGGTGGACAGTGGCGGCGGCGGGCGGACAGTGGCGGCGGCGGGCGGACAGTGGCGGCGGCGGGTGGACAGTGGCGGCGGCGGGCGGACAGTGGTGGCGGCAGGCGGACAGTGGTGGCGGACAGTGGCGGCGGTGGCGGACAGTGGCGGCGGTGGCGGACACTGGCGGCTGTGATGAGTGGTGGCGGCTGTGGTGGGTGGTGGCGGCGGTGGTGGTGGGTGGTGGCGGCTGGCGGTGGTGGGTGGTGGCGGCGGCGGCTGGTGGTGGTGGGTGGTGGCGGCGGGTGGTGGGTGGTGGCAGCTGTGGTGGGTGGTGGGGGCTGGTGGCGGCTGGCGGTGGCGGCTTGCGGTGGCGACTGTGGCAACGGACGGTGACGGCTGATAGCGGGCGGTGGTGGCGGCTGGTGGCAGGTGGTGGCGGCTGGTGGCGGGCGGTGGCAGCTGGTGGCGGCTGGTGGTGACGGCTGGTGGCAGTGGCAGCTGATGGCAGCTGGTGGTGGCGGTGATGGCGGCTGGTGGTGGCGGCTGGCGGTGGCGACTGTGGCAACGGGCGGTGGCGGCTGATGGCGGGCGGTGGCGGCTGATGGCGGGCGGTGGTGGTGGCTGGTGGTGGTGGCAGCTGCTGGTGGCGGGCGGTGGCGGCTGGTGGTGGCGGCGGTGGTGGTGGTGGTTGGTGGTGGCGGCTGTGGTGGGTGGTGGCGGTGGTGTCGGCGGCAGCAGTGGTGGGTGGTGGTGGTGGCGGCGGCGGCTGTGGTGGGTGGTGGCGGCGGCGTCGGTGATGGGTGGTGGGTGGTGGTGGCGGCGGCGGTGATGGGTGGTGGCGGCGGTGGTGGTGGGTGGTGGTGGCGGCGGCGGCTGGTGGTGGTGGGTGGTGGCGGCGGGTGGCGGTGGTGGGTGGCGGTGGCTGGTGGCGGGTGGCGGCTGGTGGTGGGTGGTGGCGGGTGGCGGCTGGTGGTGGGTGGTGGCGGGTGGCGGCTGGTGGCGGGTGGCGGCTGGTGGTGGGTGGTGGCGGGTGGCGGCTGGTGGCGGCTGGTGGCGGGTGGCGGCTGGTGGCGGCCAGCTGGGACACACCCTTCACCACTGAAGGTCTGAGCACAACTAACCATATGTCTCTCTCACCACCAGCCTAGTGTTGCCAGCCCGCCTTCTCAAAATGTTTCCTTCAAAGATTGTATATTATCTTTGAACAACAAGTTTGATTATCAAGGAAATAATGCATATATTACTGTCACATTAATACTGTGCAATATCTTATTACATTCCTGCTAAATAATTATAATTTGAAACAGGACAAAAAATCCAACATATATATAAAAACCAACATAAGAGATCACGAGGCCTAGGCCTATCTGTGACCACACATCCTGCTTTGCTGGCCTGCTACCCTCTCACACCTCACACTCTTAACTCTCTCATAATCACTCTCACTCTCAATCACTCTTACGCACTATTACTCACTCTTACTCTCAATCACTCTTACACACTATTACTCACTCTTACTCTCAGTCATCCTTACTCACTCTCATACTCACTCTTACTCTGTCACTCTTACTCTCTGTCACTCTTACTCTGTCACTCTTACTCTCTGTCACTCTTACTCTGTCACTCTTACTCTCTGTCACTCTTACTCTCTGTCACTCTTACTCTCTGTCACTTACTCTCACTCTTACTCTCTGTCACTCTTACTCTGTCATTCTTACTCACTCTCAGTCACCCTTACCCATTCATACTCACTCTCTCACTCTTACTCTCATACTCTTACTCTCAATTACTCTTACTCTCAATCACTCTTACTCCCAATCACTCCTACTCCCAATCACTCCTACTAACAATCACTCCTACTCTCATTCTTACTCTTACTCCCAATCACTCTTACTCTCAATCACTCTTATTCTCATTCTTACTCTTACTCCCAATCACTCTTACTCTCAATCACTCTTACTCTCAATCACTTATACTCTCAATCACTCTTACTCTCATTCTTACGCTTACTCACTCTTACTCTCAATCACTCTTATTCTCATTCTTACTCCTACTCTCACTCTTACTCCTACTCCCAATCACTCTTACTCCCAATCACTCTTACTCTCAATCACTCTTACTCCCAATCATTCTTACTCTCAATCACTCTTACTCTCACTAACTCTCAATCACTCTTACTCTCATTCTTACGCTTACTCACTCTTACTCTCAATCACTCTTATTCTCATTCTTACTCCTACTCTCACTCTTACTCCTACTCCCAATCACTCTTACTCCCAATCACTCTTACTCTCAATCACTCTTACTCCCAATCATTCTTACTCTCAATCACTCTTACTCTCATACTCACCCTTACTCTCAATCACTTTTACTCTCACTCTTACTCATTCTGTCACCCTTACTCTCACTCTTACTCACTCTGTCACTCTTACTCACTCTCAGTCACTCTTACTTATACTCACTCTTACTCACACTTACACACTCTCTGGCACTCTCACTCACCTTCAGTCACTCTTACTCACTCTTACCCACTCTCACTCACTCTTACTCACTCTAGTTAATAAGAACACGCCAATATAAGACAACAAAACGTTTTCAGATTCTTTCACACCACTTTCCAGCAACTTTTATAATTTATATAAATTATCTTAGGGAATAATACATAAATTATATATTGAAACATGATATTAGTGTAATGCATAAGGAGTCAAATTGTGTTAAAAAGAGCGATTTTTAGAAAATTTGGAAAACTACTTTTTTCTGATCATATTATAACAAAATGGATTTTGAACGTTTCACTCAGCCAATATATATCATTCACAATTTATTAATGAATTTTACAAAAAAAACACCATAAATTTTATATTTAAACATGTAAAAACTATTTGTAATACATTAGGAACAAAAAAGTTGTAGAAAAACAATTTATTATAAAACCTTTGTGTTTGGATTTTTTTATTAAAAGTTTCTCAAAGGCTCTCCTGCACCATTCTCAATGCAAATCATTCCCACGCCTATGGGAAGAGATAGACAAACGTTTTCTAGATGATTTGTGTTTGCTGGGATGGAATACCTCGATTAAATATTTTGATTAACTAATCAATGTATCAAAATCAATCGTCAGATTTATTTATATAGTCAGTCAAGCTCCCTTGTGCCTATTTGCTGGATTTGATTTGGCTGACAAATTGGGGTTAATTGGATTGATTCAGAGGAATTGAATAGTCAATCAATAAAGTCAAGTATCGTTCTGAGACTGCAGTGGGTTCAGTGACATTGGTCACAGTGACTTGTAGCCGTTTAGGCTACTGTTCACTGATTTGCCACTGAAGCCTCATGAACTTGTTTTCAGCTTTAAATGATATTAAGATACTGGTTGATGTTAAGCAATTGGTTGATGTTTATTTGGGGTATTTATTTGATTTTCTGGTGCATATTTTGTTGGTTGAGGCTTTGAGCATAAGTGCTTCAGAGGCAGCGAATAATTATTTGTTTTTGATTATCGACTTCTATGTGGATTTCAAGCACTTTAGGTGTCACGTTTGACTGAATTAATTTCTTACACTTGTTCAGTTGTTCAGTCACGTGTTTTTAGTAACGTAGGTATGATCTGTGGTACAATATACTATTACTAGACATTTCCTCTGTTGTACAGACGAAATGAATTCTGTTTTGACTCCATAATTTTGTGGAGGAAATAACTGGGGTTTTATAGCTCATAAATTGAGCACGTACTGATAATACTGGCCTATGGTAAATTTTGGCAGTCACCAGGCTATAATCCAACCTCTATAGAGGTTAGAATTTGATATACATTAAATATAATCATTCATACAAATGATTTGAGTGATAATCCAGTGCCACTGGAAGTACCTTCAAGTTAGCTCCTCATTTATCACCCTTGGTTAGTGTAGACATTAATCACTCAAAACGTGCAATGATTATAGGTAAACAATTATAAAATAAGTAAATTATAGATTCACAACTTAACTCGAGCTGGTATAAATCCTACCCGAAATAGGGTCTGCACCATTAATTAATGGTGCTAGGTTGTTCAATGTTGTACAACTAGACTATGGTAATAAATGGAACTAGGATGTACAATAATTAGTTCAACAATAGTAAATGTTAATATGGGACTAGGTTATCAATAAACACTAGTCAATGTAAATATCCAACTCAGTAATGGGTTGGCAATTAGTAAATATTGTATTGAGTAGTGAAGACTAGTGCAATATATATATGTAGGTTAAATAATTCTCTACTTATGAGAAATTATATAAACAATTGGTGTTGTTAGCCTCTCAAAAACTAGTAGTATAATCTAGAAGTATAAAGTCTGTTATTGTTATTAGTGACCTATCGCATAATTAAACACCACAGAATTCGTAGATAACTCGGCGAGGTCGCAGCTGGTAATTTGACTGGTATTAATTTAAGCGCCGTCTCATCAAGGATATAAACTCCAAATTTTTTTGTACGTTCCGTGAACCGCTGAAGGGGGGGGGGGGGGTTAGGGCTCACTAAAGGCTACGCGGCCGGTCTGTGACTGACAATATATATAATGTTCACTAATTTATTACACTAGTTTATTTAATTTGATGGACCAACAATGATCTAGAATTGTGGAGAAATTCTACGAACCCCGAGTGCTGTCCATTGAGCCGTCAGGCCTTACATTTGTTTCTAACTAATATTACACTAAACATCTTCCAGTCTCAGAACTGGTAACACAATAAACAAATTATTGTTAATAATCATATATTCAATAATAATCAGTGAAAGGGTGAAAAAATGTACAAAATAAGCCACTTGTCTCGAAATATAACGGACCGTTTCTGTAAGTGGAGGGGGGGGGAAGCCATTGTAAACAAAGGCCCCTGCCAGTGTTGGTGAACCTTGAGCCCACAAGAGGGTGAACCTTGAACACACAAAAGGGTGAACCTTGAGCCCACAGGAGGTGTGAACGTTGAGCCCACGGGAGGGCGTGAACGTTGAGCCCACGGGAGGGCGTGAACGTTGAGCCCACGGGAGGGCGTGAACGTTGAGCCCACGGGAGGGCGTGAACGTTGAGCCCACGGGAGGGCGTGAACGTTGAGCCCACGGGAGGGCGTGAACGTTGAGCCCACGGGAGGGCGTGAACGTTGAGCCCACGGGAGGGCGTGAACGTTGAGCCCACGGGAGGGCGTGAACGTTGAGCCCACGGGAGGGCGTGAACGTTGAGCCCACGAGAGGGCGTGAACGTTGAGCCCACGGGAGGGCGTGAACGTTGAGCCCACGGGAGTGGGGTGAACGTTGAGCCCACGGGAGGGGGGTGAACGTTGAGCCCACGGGAGGGGGGGTGAACGTTGAGCCCACGGGAGGGGGGTGAACGTTGAGCCCACGGGAGGGGGGGTGAAGGTTGAGCCCACGGGAGGGGGGGTGAAGGTTGAGCCCACGGGTGGGGGGGTGAACGTTGAGCCCACGGGAGGGGGGGTGAACGTTGAGCCCACGGGAGGGGGGGGTGAACGTTGAGCCCACGGGAGGGGGGTGAACGTTGAGCCCACGGGAGGGGGGTGAACGTTGAGCCCACGGGAGGGGGGTGAACGTTGAGCCCACGGGAGGGGGGTGAACGTTGAGCCCACGGGAGGGGGGTGAACGTTGAGCCCACGGGAGGGGGGTGAACGTTGAGCCCACGGGAGGGGGGTGAACGTTGAGCCCACGGGAGGGGGGTGAACGTTGAGCCCACGGGAGGGGGGGTGAACGTTGAGCCCACGGGAGGGGGGGGGTGAACGTTGAGCCCACGGGAGGGGGGGGGTGAACGTTGAGCCCACGGGAGGGGGGGGGTGAACGTTGAGCCCACGGGAGGGGGGTGAACGTTGAGCCCACGGGAGGGGGGTGAACGTTGAGCCCACGGGAGGGGGTGAACGTTGAGCCCACGGGAGGGGGGCGTGAACGTTGAGCCCACGGGAGGGGGGCGTGAACGTTGAGCCCACGGGAGGGGGGGTGAACGTTGAGCCCACGGGAGGGGGGGTGAACGTTGAGCCCACGGGAGGGGGGGGGTGAACGTTGAGCCCACGGGAGGGGGGGGTGAACGTTGAGCCCACGGGAGGGGGGGGGGTGAACGTTGAGCCCACGGGAGGGGGGGGTGAACGTTGAGCCCACGGGAGGGGGGGGGTGAACGTTGAGCCCACGGGAGGGGGGGGGTGAACGTTGAGCCCACGGGAGGGGGGGTGAACGTTGAGCCCACGGGAGGGGGGGTGAACGTTGAGCCCACGGGAGGGGGGGTGAACGTTGAGCCCACGGGAGGGGGGTGAACGTTGAGCCCACGGGAGGGGGGGTGAACGTTGAGCCCACGGGGGCGGTGAACGTTGAGCCCACGGGGGGGGGGTGAACGTTGAGCCCACGGGAGGGGGGGTGAACGATGAGCCCACGGAAGGGGGGGTGAACGTTGAGCCCACGGAAGGGGGGGGGTGAACGTCGAGCCCACGGGAGGGGGGGTGAGCGTCGAGCCCACGGGAGGAGTGAGCGTTGAGCCCACGGGAGGGGTGAGCGTTGAGCCCACAAGAGGGCCTCCCACAACACACATTACCTCCTGCAAGTCCTATAAAGCAGCGTGACTTACAACAAAGGAATATAGTCACTATAGTTGCCGCAACTTGCAAGACTCGTGTGTGTTACACATGTTACACACACACACACACACACACACACACACACACACACACACACACACACACACACACTCACTCATATATGCTTCCCAGGGCAAGTTTCCCCTCGCCCTGGGGGAGGCCACCACCAGAGGTACTGCCAGTCTAGGCGTTCCTCTGTGGGGTAATAGTTTTCTACAGTGCTTTGGTGAGAGCCAAGTTCATGGTCTGGGCTGTACATACCGAGGGAGGTAAATACACCCGGCTGTGTAGTTGAGGTTGGAAGATGCAGTTGGTGGAGTTGCTCAGAGGACTCGTCTAAGTGCTCCAAAAACCTTCCACCCGTGTTGTGTGTGGTTTCGTTGTTTATTCTGTGACCAACGGAGAGGAGCGAGTTTATGGCTAGCCCCCCCTCCACCTTCCCATTTCCCCCCCCCCCCTCTTCCCTCATCCCATACCTTCCCTCTCCACCCCCCCACACCCCATATTCTCTGTCCCTCTCCCTCCTTAGCCCATATCCTCCCTGTCCCCCTTTCCCATGACCCCTCATCCCTTCCCCCAGTATCACTGAGGCCCTGTTAACCACCACATAAATCTTCGCATGTATGGAACAGCCTTATCCATCAGCAGAACACCCACTAAAAAGAGGACATGAGAATGAAAAGAAGTGAGCTTCTAGGCAATGTACACTAACATAGATGGGATTACAAATAAAACAAGTGAACTTTGAGAATGGGCACTAGAAGAAAACCTAGACACAATAGCACTTACAGAAACAAAGCTAACAAACACCATAACACATGCAGTGTTTCTGCAGGACTACTATGTAGTGAGGAAAGAGAGAGAAGGAAGAAAAGGTGTTGTAGCTCTGTTGATAAGAACAGGATGGAGTATTGACAAGAAGGTTATTCAGGGCTGTGAAGGTTTCAATGACTACATAATAAGTACCATAGAAATTTGAAGACAAAAACTTGTAGTAGTAGTCATATATAACTCCCGTCCAAATTATAGAAAACCCAGACAGGAATGTAACAATTTTCCACCATTAATATTCTTGAGAGAGCAGTTTGTCACTAGCAGGAAGAGATCCAGACTACTTAAAGACTTAGAGACTTAAACCCTAGCAAGATAGGTTTGGAGAACAGAGACCCACACGGAGGACCAGATACACGGAGAGCTAATCTGCTGGACGTGGTAACAAGAAACTTTCTAAGCCCACATATCAAGGGAACGACAAGAATGAGAGGGGATGATGAACCAGCCATGCTTGATCTGATAATTACCCTAAATGAGTCGGGTATCATGGAAGTTAAGTTGAAAGCCCCTTGGGAATGAGTGATCACAGTGTATTGATCTTTGAATACCTGGTAGAGCTAGGATTTATCCCCCCCCCCCCCCCCCAAGAAAAAGAACTAGGAAACAAAAGGCTGGCATACCAAAAGGGAAATTATGAGATGAGAAAATTCCTAAGGGACATACCATGGGAAACAGAACTTGGAACTAAGTCCGTACAAGACATGATGGACTATGTCACCCAAAAGTGTCAGGAGGCAGTAAACAGACTTATCCCGGCCCAAAAGGAAATACCGAGAAGCAAAACAAGAATCCCTGGTTTAGTAGGGTATGTATAAAAGCAAAGAAATTGAACAAAAGGGCATAGAGGGACTTCCGAAATAACAGAACACCAGAAAGTAGAGTGTTGCCAGAGAACCAGGAACGAGTATGTTAGTGTGAGAAGCAGAGAAAAAGAATGAAAATGATATAGCAAATAAAGCCGAGACCGAAACAATGCTACTCCATAGTCACATCAGAAGTTAAACAGTAAAAGAACAGGTGGTGAACTTAGAACAGGTGAGGACAGGTACACAGAGATTGACAAAGAGGTGTGTGAAGAACTCTACAAGAGGTTCCAGTAGGTCGTCAAAATAGAACGAGGTGAAGTAGCTGCACTAGGAGAGGTGGCAGTAAACCAGGCGGTCTTGGAAGGATTTGATATTACGAGAGATGAGGTCAAGAGGCATCTGTTGGATCTGGACGTAAGAAAATCTGTTGGTCCGGATGAAATCTCACCATGGGTATTGAAAGAGTGTGCAGAAGCACTTTACTTGACACACTCCACAGTGTATAGTAGGTCACTGGAGACAGGGGACCTACCAGAAATATGGATCACGGCTATTGTAGTCCCAATATACAAAAAGGGGTGACAGACAAGAGGCACTAAACTACAGGCCAGTGTCCTTAACTTGTAAACCATGCAAGGTGAGGGAGAAGATCGTGAGAAAAAACCTAGTAACACATCTGGAGAGAAGGGACTTCGTGACAACCTATCAACATGAGTTCAGGGAGGGGTAAATCTGTCTTCACTGACTTAATAGAATTCTACCAACAGGTGACAAAGATTAAGCAAGTAAGAGAAGGATGGGCGGACTGCATTTTCTTGGACTGTTGGAAAGCCTTTGACACAGTACCCCATAAGAAGCTGGCACATAAGCTGGAGAGACAGGCAGGAATAACTGGTAAGGTGTTCCAGTGAATAAAGGATTATCTAAGCAATAGGAAGCAGAGTGTTACAGTGAGGGGTGAGACTTCAGAATGATGTGAAGTCACTACTGGAGTCCCACAGGGCACTGTACTCGGACCTATCCTGTTTCTGATATTCATAAATGATTTCCCAAAGGGTATAGACTCATTCCTCTCAATGTTTACTGACGATGTTCAAATCAAGAACCTCACACATACAGTTAATCAATATAATATTTATCCGGATATAGACGACGATGGTACTTCTTCCTGTAGGCATCCCATCGAGCCCACTCCTCCGCAGACAAGGAAACGTGACCACTCGATCCCCGCGGGCGATACATAGGTACCTCCATCACGGTGTCCTCTATCATGGGGGTGGATGTCACAGGGGCGGTGGAACCACAAGGGGCTGGAGCACAGGAGCCTGCCATACAGAGTGTGGCAACACAATGGGGCAGAGTTGCAGGGGACAAAGTCACAGAGGGCGATGGCGCAGGGGCTGACACCACAGGGGGCGGTGACAAAAGGTGGCTGAGCAGAGGGCAGCCTTGCAGCGGCCGGCATCACCGAGGGCAGACGCATGGAGAGCACAGACATGGATGTCAGAGGCACGAGGGCCGCAGGAACAGAATCTTTAAGAACCATCACAAAGTCCCTCACCCCTCCCGCCACCTCATGGCGGGAAGGGAGGGGGGGTGCCACAACCAGTGCCACAACTTCCCAACCCAGGGAACCAGCAACCGGGGATCCAGTGGCAGCCGGAGGAGACACAGGACCAGGCGTCATATCCACCATAGGACCCATCACCGCCACAACACGGCCAACAGGAGCCACAGGCACTCCAATATCGTCGCCCACATCGCCATCTACAGAAGACGAACTCCCAGCGTCCCTTAAAGCCCAGGCCCTCGCCATGAGGTGGAGACGGACTCGAAGCTCGCTGCGACCTTTTGGACACAGGACGCAGGTCGTCGGAGGGGCACCCCAGAAGAACTTGCGGTCGGCCGCGCAACGCCACACAGCGCACGATCACTCAACATTGCAGCCTCAACAACCTGGGGAACAGGACCACACACCGCGGGAGACATCACCGCGTGTATGTTGACACGGGCCGAAGACACAGCTTCCGGAGACAGTGCAGACCAGGGTGCAGCCACGATGACTGGGGGCACTAGACCACACACCACAGGAGAAACGACAGGAGACTAACCTGGAGACTGGTCAGGCAGGAGTGGCTGAGGCGGGGAAGCTAGGGTCGCACTAACTACCACCTCGACACCCACACCTCCAACCACATTTATATGGGCATCAGAGACCGGCAATGGGGCACCAGACGACTGGGAAGCATCACTCATCACAGCAGCATCTGGAGACAGGTCCTGGGCCGCCAACGTTGGAAAATTCTCCTCCCTGAAGAGATTCAATGGGCCAACCCGGCTCACCACAATGAGGGTCCCATTTGGGATACCCTTCCACTGCCCGTAGGAGATAGCATTCACCCGGACACTCGAGACCCGCCCATACTGGGTACAGTGACACAGTATAGTGTGTGGACAAAGACAGGGACACACACACTCGAACACTATATCTTGGATTGTAGTAAAATTCAGTCATTTAGAGATAAATCTAAGCTCACGCTGTATGATTTGCAACCTTTCTTATTACTAAGGATAAAATATCTGAAATCCTTGCACTGTATCCATATTTCGCTCCCGGTAAATAAACGACATATGAGATTAAGAAACAAGTAGTGTATTGTGAAGATTAATAATAAACAGCAGCTCCCTATGACTGTAATATCTCCATTGCTCAAACAATTATATATTGGCTATAGAACTACCATTAAATTATAATGATTTACTGTAAATATGTAGCTCTTAAAAACAGAACATTCTTTGTAACTAGCTGACATTGTAATTATAAGGTGTGAAAGATAGGTGAAATTGTTTATGTAATAAACTAAGTTGAAATCTGATAAAGACCTTTTGTGTCCTCTGTAATGCTTTTTGCGCTACCGCTCACAGCATGAGTATGGGGTGCACAATAAAATGGCCTCCGGCGGAAACAATCAAACAATCGTCGTTTCACCATCTTCTGG